>NC_063204.1:17823119-17973324 GCF_017589495.1 Alosa alosa
ACACACACACACACACACACACACACACACACACACACACACACACACACACACATCTCTGAGTCGATAGGTGTGTCCTCATCCTTCTGGGCCCCAGGGCTGGGTCAGATCCACCCACCCTTCTGCTTTCTCTCTCGTTCTCCCCATCTCTCTCTCTCTCCCTCCATCTCTCTCTCTCCCTCCATCTCTCTCTCTCCCTCCGTCTCTCCGGTAATGGGTCTACCATGCCACCTCTCCCGCTCTGCTCCACACAGTCTAAACTGAGCTGCCGAGCCAAAGACCCAAGTATGCCAACTCCTGGAGAGAGACAGAGTGAGAGAGGGAGGAGGGAGAGAGAGAGATGATCAGGGCATAAAACAACAGGCAGTCGGGGTAGAGGACAAAAAAAGAGGGATTGGGATTGGGTGGTGTAATGGATTATTGGGAACACATGATGCCAAAATGAAAAGAACCTAGGATGGAGAACAACACGAAATAGCCAGAGATAACAGAGAGAAAGAAAGAGAAATGGAGAGACAGAGAGAGAAAATAAAAAGAGGAAAGCAGACAGATCAGTACAAATGAAGCGTTGAAAGGTGAGGGAGGAATGAATATTTCAGATTTCAGCATCCTGAACAACTATTTCCATTATTTATTCTGAAATGCACGTCATGAACACACAGACAGTGTGTCTTCTCTTAAACAAAGAAATATAAGATCCCCACCTCCCACCACCACACACACACACCCCACCACCACACACACACACACACCCCACACCCCACCACCACCACCACACACACACACACACAGATAAATGCTAAATGCTGATGTCTAAAGTCCAACACATCAGAGTAAAACTGCACTGACCCCTCCCTTCTGCCCCCTCCAACACCCCCACCCCATCCCACTCTCTCATCTCCCTCTCAGTGTACTAGCTGGCAGAGTCCTGCACACTGAGCAAGAGTTTCCATCAAGAACTAAGCGATGTTCCATCGTGTTGTTTTATTTATTTATTTTTTTCTGGTCTCATTTTTGGGGCTCAAATCATGCATTTTCTGAAAGCTGTGTGATGTGCTTGCGCGGATCTGGGACGATATCTTTATTTGCGAGACGTCTGCTTGGAGATGGATGCATGGATACGCTACCTGAACCAATCACCTAACAGATTACGGAACCCCCCCCACCTCTCCTTCCTCAGCTCAGTGCAATGGATGAAACTTAACCTCCTGCAAAATTCATCTAAATTACAGCAGTAAATAAATAAAAAAAGTAAAACAGGCATTTCCATTTTGAGGAGGAAATATGAACCATTCTCCATGCTGAAACAATTAGTTAACTTGCATAGAGGGGCCAATTCTTCATTAATTAGATAGGTCCAATATTGTGCATGTTTAATCTCTTTCTTTCTCTCTCTCTCTCTCTCTCTCTCTCTCTCTCTGTCTCAAACTATCTCTGTCTCTCAAACACACAAACATACATACTTGAGCTCAATATATTTCCTCAAAAACTATAAAACATTAAAAGGTCAGGGCCAGGTGTACGTACATTTGCGAACGTAGCGTTATCAGCGCCATGGACAAACCGCAGACTTCAAACGCTGTCAGACCCAAGTTTCCGCCGTATTTATCAAACTTTCAATCCATAGTGTAAACTGTGCCTTTCTCTGCCTTTCTCCACCCATTACCGCAATGTATGAACATCCACAACTGAACGGCAGAGCCTACATACAATTGCAGTTGAATAAAGTTAACTAAAGACAACATTAAAAAGAATCAAATGTTTAGCGATCATGAAATAATCCCATACATGATTAGATGTCAACAAGCAGGAAGATAATGAAGATCAGTAGTTCTACTCAAACTACTTGTGCACGTAGGCTATGGTAGATTGGTAAAATCTAGCAAGTAAGGAAAGTTTAAGTGAGTGACGTGTGAAAGTAAGACATTCGAAAGGCGAACGAAAGTTAAGGTTACTTTTGATAGTACAAATACTTACAAAACTGGTGCTCTAAATAGTGATTCTGTTGTCTTTTGAAAGGTTCTCTTATTGACGCATTGAACTGCAATTTGGATTAGGCTAACACCTGTTTTTACAAGGCGGACGTATTTAGTCGCAGAATAGACGTGAATAGACTCTACATACCGCGGAATACATAATTAGGCGCTCTTTACGCTTCCCCTCCCATCTCTTTATGCTAAACTCCCACTTTCCCCTGGATCCTCCCATGAATGCATATGCATGACACGAAAAATGCAATGTGCCATTTTCTGCTCCCGAGACAGGCAGTTTGCGCTTTAACATCATTGCGGACTGTTTGTACATACCTCGCAATGATTTTACACGCACGTTGCGAAACAAATACGCCTAAAGTGGGCGCAAAAGCGTACATCTGGCCCTCAGTGTCACAATAATCTGTACTAAGCACAATTACCATGCTTGTTAATATGTAATAACACATGAACAGATGGTGTATTTGGGAAGAAATCCCCCATATGTACACACAGGGGTGGAGTCGACAGAGGATGTCCTGGGGGATTGTACTGATCTCTGATCAGTCCAAAAGCTAATTTTAATTCTGGATTAAGTCAAACAAATCCACCCAGCAGGTGTTTGTTATGTCTCTGTCTCACTGGAACATGGAAAACCTCTCCTCACAAGCACAGGACATTAAAGCTCCCTCCTCGTCTGAGATAAATCAGATGTTCTTTTCCCGATCTGCAGCATTATGTAGGCCCCGAGGTATGATGTTTTTGCATGGTGCTGGACTTCTAGTCATATGCTGTTTCCAAAACATTTGAAAGCATTCCACTCCAGATCCCCATGTGTGATGTCCTTTGGGAGAGAGGAGGGAGGCAAAAAAATAGACAAATTTCAGAGACACGAATTTTTTCACACTGTGATGGGAAATTAGTGACATTGTTTTGGTCAGAGTGGAACAAGTTTAATGTATGACATTAGCGGGCTTAATGGTTTATTTCCCCCGTGATCCATTCTGTCAGGGTTCATAGGGGGACAGACAGGCAGAATACTATGCTCATTTTCCCACTACTTTCATTATATCTCCCAGAGTCATAGATGTTTGACTGTTTGCCCCTATTTCTTTTCTCTCTTTCTTCATTACTTCCATTCACTCTCTCTATTTCTTTCATCTTTCTCTCGCTCTCTGGCTGGGATGATGCCCTTTGCGTCTGTCTTTTTAGTAAACTAACCGAATGTGATGAAAAACATTTCCTGCCTTTATTTCTTAAAATACATCTTCTAAGAAACCATCACAGTAGTTCAACAACGTCAAAGATGGCCTTTGGTGGGAGGTGGTGGTGGTGGTGGTGGTGGTGGTGGGGGTAGGGGGATGGGTTTGGGGAAGAGGCCTTCTGAACATGTGAGCCTTTTGTTGAAAAGTTTCCTGCGTTAATGATGTTCTCCCACACCAACCAATAACATAACACATGGAGTATTTAGTCAGGTGGGCCTACACTTTCATTTAGGGTTTGAAATTCCTGTGTCTTGTTCGGAGGAAAAAACAGATAGCTATCAATGTCCAGACCGATGCTGAGTGAACGAGAGGGGCGGACGTTGCCAAGGCGGTGGCAGGAGTGTGTGGTCAGCTCTGGCATGCTATCCTGAGTAGAGGGAAGGGGAGAGGGTGAGATCCCCCAACCTCAGATCAAAGCAGGGCAACACTGCCAAATACGCCAATTACTCTCAAAGGGGACAGGAGTGCAAGCCAGGTTGGGTCTGTTCTATTATCCTGAGCAATGTGGTGATGTGGGGGCCTCACTCTGTACTTACAGGGTTTGGGAGAGGTGAAAGGTCACTCTGAGGGGAGAGGAGGGTGGCACTGGGTTGCACGTGTCCACGATAAACCCACACAAAAATGGCTTCCTTTTAGCATCCCTGAGGTGAGGTTGGTTGGGGAGACATGCATACTGACACACTGTCTCACGGTTACCCCTATTACCACCCTTCATTTTCTCTTTCACTTTATGTAACAGTCTGTGACTTCATGTAAAGTGTACATGTATAACGATATCCCTCCACTCATCTGTCCATATTTTCTGAAATTATCTTACGCTCTCTCTCTCTCACTTCCTGTTCAACCACCTGACCCCTCGGTCAGAAAGGAAGTATTTTCACAGTAATATGTCGCAGGTCCAGTCTTCCTCTTTGTTTTTTTTTTTCCCTCTTCTCCAGAAATATTTGGTTTAGACTTTCACGTCCTCAGCGAGCCTTGTGCAGGTCAGAAATGTCATTCCGCAACAGCAAGTAGCGCATAAGGCTCCCTGAAAACCCGCGTGTGATCTAATGGCAGCTAAGGGGATCGCAAATACTTGAGAGGGAGAGCGAGCGAAAGAGAGAAAACACCAAGTCCGTGTTCCCCCGTCTAAGATTTCAGAGGAGACAGTTAAATAAATTCCCTACTACAGTCAAGTGAAACCACGTCAAGGCAACAGATGGAGAAAATGGCAGCCGCTGCAGGAATGTGGTTTGGCTTGGCGGTGAGTGAGTGAGAGAAGGATGGAGTGCATGCGCCCCTCTCACGTTAACACTTTGTGTTGTGAGGCACGCAGATACGCAGGATAGGGAAAGTGCTGCCGTTTCCGCATGCTGTACATGCAGTATCGGTACATTTTGTGTGACTCCCATCCCTTTCTTGATCTTTTCTTTTCTTTTCTTTTTCTTCCTCTTTGTTTCCCTCCTTTTGTTCTCTCCTCCTCATTTTCTCCCTTGCTGTCTACTCATTTTGGGTCGTATCAGTCTTTCCGACTGAGACACATGGACTCCTTGTCTGCTGCTATTTTGGTCTCTAAATTACTTTACTCAGCTTTGCCTGTTTATCACATGTTTACTGTCTCTCATCACCACTCTGTTCTCCCCAAACATTCTCTCTGTCACACACACACACACACACACAAACACAAGCGCGCACACGCACACACACACACACACACACACACACACACACACACACACACACACACACACACACACAAACAGTAAGCATTAAGGGTGGTGTTTTCTCCGGGGAAGCCATAAGCACTCATCCCACGTTGGCTAGCCTGATGGCATCATTGCCATCGACGCCAGCAGCAAATGCCAGCAAGTAAACACAACCAGCTAGCTGCTGGCCTCCGCTGCCTCTCAATGGCTGCTGTAAATCTGGGCACCCACAGAAGGACAGACAGGCCTATCCCCATACCCACCCGCCCCCAAAACACACACACACGCACACACACACACACACGCACACACACACACACTCAACCAACCCAAGTTCTGCCTCCTCCTGATTTACTCTGGCCCTAATGTGCCTTTATGTGTTTATATTTTGATAAAGCGGCCACATCTGAATTTATGCTCCGAGGGTAACCAGTTAAATGAGCTCGCTTTACAGTTCTCTCGGCTCGAACCGCTCCCTCTCTGCCGAGCTAGAAATTTATGACAGGACCCTACATTAAATACTGAGCATTGAACTGATCCAAGGTAAAGCAACTGTGGTGGTTTGGATCATGCAAAGCTTCTTATCGCACAATTTAATGCATACAGAAATGGAGGTCACACTAAGAGACCTTCTGTTATATAACGCTTTTTATATAAATAAATGTGTACATTCTATAGCCACTGGACAACAAAGGCATAATTTATTTCATGTACTCTACCTATTCACCATCCCTGCTATTGTTCTTATTTCCCGTCAGTTACTGTTTAAAGATGATATACAGTGTACACTGTCCAGACGTTCCACTGTATGTTTCCAGGGAATGATCGATTGGCTTGCTTAATTGAGTTAACTTTGAATTTATCTTGATACACATGCTTATCACATCACACATACTGCTCAGACTCTCTCTCTCTCTCTTTCTCTTGCTCTATGTCGCTGGGCCAAAGCAGTAAAAAGACAATAAAAACTCAGAGATTTGCCTGGGAATCATACACGGACAGTAATATATGTCTCTCCAGATTGTCTGGCACCAACCGAGCTGCTTCTTTCCATTCAAACAAACGAACCTCTAAAAGGAGACATCAGGTCCAAAATGTTATTCCTGACCCGACCCAGAATCAAAGATTACTTACCCAAACCCGAAGTCCCTGTGGAGGAGGAGTCTTCACCTGCCCAGACCCGTTTGGATTTTAACTGTGCTCCCACAAAGGCCAACAATGAAGTCATCAGGGAGTTCAAAACTGTGTTGCTATAAAATCACCTAGTTTAACCCTTCAAGTCCTGATATCCTTGTTGCTGCAGACATAAAAAGAAACAAATGGCTTTGCATTCTCTCAGGGTGACTGGAGAAGTCTCCCATAAAGATTCCATTAGAATCTGGCACGATTAATTTTCCAATCTCTGGGACAAAAACAGGCCCACATTTTGCGATTGTACAGAAGTTTCACATCCCACGCACGCAAAAATGACGCGTGATGCATCATCTTCTATTCTTAACAGCACTGCACTTTCAATGCTATGTTGAGTTCTCCTTACTATTTCACTGTTTGAGGATAAAGTTGTATGTAGTTGACATTAATCAAAATGTCATATTAGCAGTGACCAAGACAAGACAAAGGCAGACGGCAGGTAGGCAAAGTGTGACCAACAGTGACCTCTGCAAGATCTATGATGAGATGGGACATTACACTTTGATGTAGAATACTTTCAGTTTAAGAGGCATAGGACATGGATGGCATGATAGAAACATTGCAAAAACTTCCTGTGTGTTAGCCGCGTTGTGTATAAACACAAGACAGAATTTTATGCAAATTAAAAAAAAACAAACTCAGGTATTAACCGCACCCGTGCATTAACCAGTGCCCAGACTAATGAATCAGAATCGAATCGTGCTTTAGTCATAAAAATGTACATGTATTCATTTAGCAGATGCTTCTATTCAAAGCAACTCACATATGTCAATTATATTACACGGGCCTTTGTCCCCGGAGCAACTTGAGGTTAAGTGCCTTGCTCAAGGGTACAACGGTAGAAGCCGGGAATTGAACCCACAGCTTTTCAGGCTGCTACATGCTACCACCATTCCAAGAGGAAAGAAGAAAATACTGTCAATGCATTCTCATGTACAGCCTGACCCTACATTAACCTCATAGCTGAAGAAATGTTCTTTTGTCTGAAACTTATAACAAACATCATGCTCATTTATGCACAGTAGGAACATTATATACACACATTTACACGTAAAAAATCTAATACCTATCAGAAAATTCATTTTTATACTGTATGTATAAAGGGAGAAAAAACAGGCAGTAAAGGACAGCGTACACGTGGGGCTAAGTAAAAGTGTGTGTGTGGGGGGGGGGATGCCTGTCTGGCATAATCAGATTAAGATGTCCATCTACATAAAGATAAGTCTCCACTAGAGAATGTTTGGAGCCAGACTGGTTGGGGGTTGGAGCAGGGGTGTACAGCTGGGAGTTATATCCTCACTCACGTTTCACGTCGGCGCAGTGACGAGGATGACTCCTGTCTGGTGGCTGCCCCCATGACCTTACCTGAATCTTAGCTGCTGCCGACTGCGACACTGTCTGGATGTTGAGATTTAAACATTGACATGGGCCCAGCATGGGGTTAGGAGAAGGCCTGCTGGGAGTGAGGGGGTGGGAGCCGGTTGCAAAGTATATGATTCAACACAAACAGTGGTGCATTGAATACTCTGTATATTTGCTCACCAAAGCACTCTGAGAAGGCCATTGTCAGCTTTCTTTTTGAAATGTATTTTGAGCCTGCCGAAATCGATGTAAATATAGGTGTCATTTTCTTTTCAACTTTTCATTCCCATCATTCATCTGTAAATGACTTCGGGTGGATATGCTGTACTCACTGCCTTTTTAATACGGCGGGTTTTGTACACATGTCGATGCTGATAGGACAGCACTTCTGACTCACCCACCAAAACCAGGAGAAAACTACCTTAGAAACCTGTTGCACATCATTGCACACCTGTTGCGACCAAAATTGGTGTACAGACCGGAAATCGTAGCAAAACAGAGCAAAAGATTCTGTTTTTGAACATGCCCCTGGTTCACAGTCTACAGTCCCATGCTGGCTTCTTCTCACAATTTGCTGCCTCTGGGTCCAGACTAACTCAGGATTGGCTGCTGTTGTTAAAGGGCCAGTCAATCAATCAGCCATTCTCCACACATTCCTCAGTCACAATGTAAGATGACAACCGCCCATGACAGCTGGCACGCTGCACAGGACAGAGGAGGCTAACCCCAGATGACCAGATCAGACCTCAGTGCGTCACTGCGGCGTCTGTTCGGAGAGGCCTGGGAAGCCTTTGCAACCACCAATCTCCCATTCAAGTGAATGTTGTTTGCTGCAGCTAACATTTATGTAGAGACCAGAGGGGCTTTTAGAGCGTCCACAGGGTGCTTCGCACAGAGCAACCTCGTGTTGGGGGATGATGCGGCCAAGTTGCTTACGGGAAACAGAGAAGAGGTTTGGACTGAACAGCATGTCCAGAAAGTGAGCGAGAGAACAAGAGAGAGAGAGGTGAGACAATTACAATGGGTAGATAAAGACACATACTGATACTAACAAACAAGTCAACATCTGGCTTAGAAAAGTCCATGAACAGCACCATACGTTTTAGATGTTTCTGAGTAATGAAGCTAATTTGAGATGTTATAATTGGCTGTAATAAGGGTAATCTTTTCACAGGACAAGTAGTGGTTGGCAGGAGCACTGGTCATTAGTAGTGGAGTATTCACTATGACACGTTAGCATTTACTAATTATAAACCTGTGTTATTTATTCATCCAAGATTGGAACACAGTCCTTTGAAAAAAAAAGGTATGTGGTAGCCTACACTGTAATGAAGTGAATTTTCCAACAGATCGATTTTGGTATTGCCCAAAACTTTAATAATTTGTTTGAACAGAAGAAGTGTTGCTACTGGCTTGAACCAACAGCTGCTCTCTCTGTTAGTATTATACTAATGAATGAATCATTCATTCTAATGATGTTATGGTTAACAAGCATTAATGTAGCATTAATTTATCCCACTAACTGGAGTTAATTAAAATGTTTTCACATCTAAATCCATATTTACATAATCTAGACTATATTAGCTGATATAAGCTGTCACAACTCGGGTTCCTGTCTGTATCTTACATTGAGGTTTCAGTCATCAAATAGATATATTAACTGATCCCATTCCAAATTAGAAAATCTACCCTATTAAACCCTAGTAGACAAGTTTGCTATGAATTAAAATGAATAATATTTAAGAAAGTAAATTGGATTATTCACACCAGACTATAAAGAATTATGTATAGCCTACTGTACATACATAACATATAGATTGAAGAAGAAAACAGCCCACCCAATCTAATAGGAAGGAGAGAATTTTGTTGGCCAGTTCAACACATGTGCCTGATTAAATTATTCAGGGTGCAACAGTGTTACACTTGGATTCAATGCTGTTGAGAGGGCAATGACTGACATGCTGTTGAACACACACACACACACACAGGGTCTCACTGCACAGCCTTATCTAGGGTTGGACTGGCGGCTCTCGTGTGGTTAAGGCTGAATTCCCTGGCACAGGACGCGGTGATGGATTGGCATAGTGAGACAAAATAAACCCAGTAATTAAAACACATGGTGCTATTGTTTATGCAAAATAATGAATCTGTCTATCCATGTGCCAATCACCAGAACAGGAGTAAGGCTCCATCCCTTCACTTGCTCTCAGGTCAGCCGTCGGCACCGCTGGAACGGAACCGCCACGGTGAAACATGCGGTTTTTCCGTGGAAACAGGTCTTTGGCTGTGCGGTAAAAATACACTCTGTGCGTGTTGATACAATGTGATTAGTTTATTATGGAAGTTTGCAGCTAAGTTTTGAGGGTTTGCCTGTGCAATGCAGTAGTAGTAGCCTGGCAGGGTAACTAGAAGACTTGTTTTATTTCCCTCTTTCTTTTTTGATCGCGTCGTGAATGACAGCACGGCACAGGAATTTGAGTGCGCGGAGCGCAGCGAGAAACACGCCACACAGGAAGCTAGGGAGGCTGATGGCATCGTGGGGGGCTCTGGGGCAAATGAATTGAGCTACTTTTCCTGACATCTGACTTCCCAGAGAAGAGGCCCCTTCATCACTCTCCCTCCCCCACTGTCCATCATGTTGTCGCCATGGCAACTCAAAGCCAGTGAAGGGGATTCCACAGAAGATGTCATCTATGAGGTGTGATTTGTTTTCTCAGGAGATACAAAACACACTTAAACAGCGAAGAAAGGAGAGCAGGCAAGAAAGGAAGAAACTATGTAATAGCAAGACAAAGTGGATGAATGAATGAATGAAAGACTGGGGACAGATAGAGGAATAGAAAGAAAAAAGAAACAATATGCACAAAGAAAAAAAATGTTAAAGAGACACATCCATCAGTAGATTGTCAAACACAGAAATCGGAAGCTCATGACGCAACATCTGGGAACAAATGTGGCAGACCCTGACTAAGTCCAAACAAGCAATTCAGCATAATTAAAGTATTTCCACTTGCACTGACACACTCATCTGTTCTGGGAGGCTTATGCATGTGACCTCATAGGCCCGTACTCCTGCAGAGAGACCAAGTCAGAGGCTTACAGCAGAGAGAACAGTCTTCCACTCCACTATTTGGGTGTCTCGTATAAGGACTTCAGACAATATGGTAGTCCATAAAGACTTGATAAACAAAGTGAAAAAAAAAATACACAAGAGTCCATTCACTCCAAAATTCACAATCCAACATTTTTAAAGACTAAATTAGCATGTAGCATTACCTTACCAAATCTATTTCTGTCATGTGAGGATGAGCTTGAAAGAACGGATATAAGAGCACAATCAAAAGACCACTGTGGGCCTTAGTATTGCAGTTGGTTTCATCAGATAAGTCAAAACTGAGGCCAACTGGATACCTTACAAATGCCTCTTTCATTCTTTTGCTATAGTTGGATGGCTACGCAGTGGGAAAGCTCAAACAGACTGCTGGAAGTCTGTGGAGATTTTGTTTCCCTTTGCGGAAGCCTTAATAGGATTTTTATATTTTCTTTCTTTGTTGCTTATTTTCAGTTGTCGAGAATTCTCAAAAGGGAATTAAAGACACGACCATCAAAACAAAGAATAAAGCCAGTAAATGCTTTACCTTTAGTGCATTAGTAAACCTAGAATGATAACTTTGAGTAAAGCATCTCTTGTTATCATCAACACTGACATTTTTAGATGGTAAAACACATGGTTGAAATGACAATTTTATACATTCAGAAAATTGATTCCAGTCTGCTTTTGCCCATCGGGAAGAATGGGAACATCTAACGGAAAAAGGTCTGTAAGACTAACAGGGGGACGCTTCAAGAGAGAGAGAGAGAGAGAGAGAGAGAAGAGAGAGAGAGAGAGAGAGAGAGAGAGAGAGAGAGGAGCACACAACCCAACACCTCATGAAGCCGAGCCTGATGTCCTGTAACAGTTTTAAGCATGACAGTGTGATGGCTCCTCGGAGAATATGTCTGAGCACTGAGTCCTGCACCTGAGAGATATGAAGAGAAAGAAAGATAGAGAAATGGAAAGAAGGAAGGGGGACTGAGAGGAATTAACAGATATTCATGATGACACTTTCATCCAGTGTGACGTATGGTTCAAGAGGGCTATACGTGTTGTCAGAATATGTGCTCTGTGGGAATAGAACCGAAGGGACTTGGTAGTTTGAGGTCCTTGTTTCACAAGTTAAGGTACAGGATAAAAGTATGGCCAAGATAATGTGGAATGTAGAATGTGGGGCCAATGGCAAATACCAAAAATCTGACTCAACGACATATAGGTTTACAAGGCTGTGAGTGTGAACCAAACATTTTTATATTTCTCCATGCAGTTCTTAGAAGCCTCCAATGCCTCCTGTATTTGGACAGTGAACTGTAGGCAACAGTTCAAACATAGCATATATACAGTACCGGCCCCTGTTGAGTGTGTTAGAGTTTTGCGGTGTTTGATCCAGGTGAAAATGATTGATCCCTCTGCGAATCCTGAAACATGTCGCACGGAGCTGACACACAGGCCTATTTTCCTGGAGCTCGTTTCGGGAAGGAAATGCTGAGAAGATTCTGGAATGGAAATTTCAAAAAAAGAAAGAAAGAAAAAAACTGCTGAGGCTTGCGAGGTGTGCATGCTCGGATTCTTCAGAACCCTGAGAACCAGGCTTCCTCGGCCCGCGGTGCTGTGGTCTCATTCCAGGCGTCCATCAGCGGTGGCGAGCGGCCCAATGCACACCGCCATGCGCTCGCTACGTCCGACGCACTTGGTGTTTGACCGAGACATATTTTCATCCAAACTGCGATGCTCTTGCCAGGCTGCATCCATGGCAACAATGTGTCACGAGTCCCCTTTCATGCATGCACAGGAATTACACATCTCCTTGTCAAACCCAATTATTACCATAGAAACGGCCTTGGGCTGTCAGAGGGACGGATGATTTAGGTCCATGCGAGGACACAGCCTAAACAAGTGGAGATTCCCCAGAATTCCCACAGCAATGCTAGCGTTCCAATGACCAAAGTCTGTGGAGGGTCGATGAGGATATTTGGATAGACAATTTGAGAAACACAAATGTCTTTTTGAGTTCATTTATTGTAAATAGTTGTTTAGGTTTTTTTTGAAGTTACAAACAATAATAGGTCATATACAGTTAATATCAGTCTGTTAAAAAAACATGCAATAAGCCCAGCAGGTGCTACTCATACTATGCCACTATACTGGCTTTACATTCTTCGCAGCTAAACAAGGGATGCACGTTTTTAAAAAAGAACTTACATCCCGTGGCTAATATCTTTGCTCTTCCTTTCTGTGATTTCAACCAATCATATATCTCCAGTCCTTATAGTAAAAAAAGTCAATCTTTGGAGAACCTTCTTTGAAAACAAATAAATATTGGTGAATCAAAAACATGGTCATACATAAAACACCCAATCCCATTCCCAAGAAGAAAACATATTTAAGCTTTCGTGATACACACAGACACATACCAGAGGGGGGAAAAATAACCAAATAAAGACTACAGACAATAGAGAGAAATAAAAATAACCCCCTCTCAAGACAAACCACCTGCACAGTGTTACGGTGAGACTGAAGGGGCAGGCCCACGTTGCCAGGCTACTTAGGGTCAAAGGTTACTTTCAATTTTAAACAATAGCACTGACAACCCTTTGGATGGAATTAAAAGCTCAAAAGTAATAAATGATGACAAACTGTAAGGGAACAAATAGGAACATGAGTAAAGGGCGTCCCTCTGCCTCTTTTTCGCTGGCAATACGCGCTTTCTGTCTGTCTGTCTGCATATGTCTGTCCGTCTTTGTGTCTGATGGCTTGTGTACACACCCTTATGACTCACAATCCTCTGCCGCTGAACAGGCGATACTTTTCCAGATTTTTCCACCTCACGCGGGCCGACTAGCTGGGACGCAGACGACTCGCACCTCTCGGCCAAAACACAGACTACTGCGGGGCTTTTTATCTTTCATCTGTTGGTAACTTTCTTTCAGCACGTAAGTTCTATTGTGGCAGTGTGCATGTGTGAACACTGAAAGAGATGATCAACATCATAGCCACAACAAAATAGAAAAATGCTGTGCATGTGGAGCAGAAAAAAAAATGGCAGGTCGTGCCATGCCAAGCCGAGCACAGAGCCGGGTCTGGTCTACTGGTCTCCTGTTGCCATGCTTCTGCACCAGCATACCATACAGTTCGACCAAAAAAAAAAAAAAAAAAATGAAAAGGGAATCAAACTTATCCTGCTAAGGAGAATCTGAAAATGGACAATCTGATATGTTTTTGTGGTAGTAATTGAGTGTGTTTGTTTTCTGTAGTCAAAGCTTCCATTTCTATGACAACAACTAATTCTGCGTGATCTCTCCTCAAAGAATAGCGTGATCAGGTATCTTCAACAAATGAAGGGAGTTGGGCTAGCATTGGGGGAGCATGCAAATGAAAACTCCCATGCAGACAGTTAATGGATAATTCGGTCCTGACAGATGACATAGCCTCTGGTTTTCTCCTTCAGTTGGTCATGAGGTCATGGGTATGTTTTCTACTGATAGCGTTAATGTTTTAGCGGCTTTGCGATAAAAATGATGTGAGCTTGGGACATATTTTTTCTGATGGCTGAGGGAGATCTATGTTCCTATAGTGTACTGTGTGTGTGTGTGTGTGTGTACGCCTGTGTATGTCTATGAGTGTGTCTGTACGTAAGCACTTGCATGCCTGTGATAAACAGAGACGTACCTGCCCAAGAAAAGTGGCTATGCACGTGTGAATGTTTTTTTTTCCCTTTCAGAAGATGTCTGTTTCCTACTGTAGATGTACGCGAGAACGTGTGGTGGTGGTGTTGGTGGAGGTGTTAGACCAGGGAGCAGTAGCCCCCACAGCTCCCCGGTGCCACGTCCTCATCATCAGCCAGCCGGACGCCTCCTCTCCCCTCGCTCTCCCACAGGCCAGGAGTCTGAAGGATCTTCTCCACAAGCTCCTCAAACGCACACTGGACACCGTCTCGTGTCTTTGCGCTCGCCTCTGAGAGGGAGAGGAGAAGAGAGGAGAGAGGCAGAGGGACAGATAGAGGGGAGGGGGGGTTGAGGAGAGATCAAATGGAGCAGGATAGAGAGAGAGAGAGAGAGAGAGAGAAGAAAAAGGAGGGAGAAGAGAAAGAGGAAAAGGAGGAGAAGAATAACATCCATTAGTAAATTCCATACAATTCATAAGGCATAACAGAGTGAACGGTGACCTTCATGTTGCACTTTTCTGCATGGTTCACTTGCCTGGGCTTGGCAGCAGACCACTTCATGCAGCTGAAGCTTTCATGCAAGACCGATGCGGCCACTCAACTCCCTTACCCCTCGGCCATAACTAACGGATAATGTGGAGAGGACTGGAGTGGAGATCTTAACGACTAGAGGAGCTTGAGGATGAAGAGGGCACTGGAGAGGGTGCTGGGTGGGCCCCAGGAGAGCCAGCGGAGAGGCTGAATGATGGCAAAGCCAACAGGACGGGATGGAGGAGGCAGAGGCATGGGGGAAAAACGCTCAGAGCCCCACAGAAGGGAGCGTGCCCTGTGATTGGCTCAGCCGCCTAAAGCAAGGGGGCTTAGTGCCCCAGTGCCATCTGCTTATGTCTTCAGCAGGCTGCCCTCATCGATAGCCCGTCTAAAAGACAGCTAATTTAGACAGATATGTGCTTACACAACATCTGACACACACACACACACACACACACACACACACACACACACACAAAAACACATGCACACACACGTGCACCAAGTGTGTGGCTGTGCCCTTCCATCTTGGAGGAAAAGACGTCAGCTTAAGATATACACAGCACGCTCAGCTTGGCTCGACAGAACTGCCAAAATCGGAGAGGTCTGAGGTCGGCCCGGTGCGTCCCGGCAGAGCGCGGCGTTCTAAAAGCGGATCTGAAACGCGAGACGGAAGCACTCTAATTTCAGTGTCACAGTGAATTTTGACTTAATCCCTAATTCCTGTTTGACGCTTCGAAAAAGAGATGACCTCATCTATAATGCTACGTACTTCATAATGTAAAGTGCAGGCCACTGTCAGAGGGACAAGCCAACGGCGCTGCCTGAAGCAAACCATGAGCTGGAAGAGGAAGCAGTCCGCTATGAAGGAAACTCAACTCCTACGAACTTCGAGCAGCTCTCGATGTTCACAGTTCTCGCTAGCTGCCACTAGAGTCGACCGCTGTAGGAGGGCCACAAATCCCTTCAAAGTGCTACCAATACCGAGAATAACTGGTTGGTAAGGATGTCTGTCTTTTTGGAAGTCCCATAGCTGCTGACTTGTTTCGCATGGATTTGAAAGTTGTGGTTGCTAATTACTAAGCCAGCAAAGATCCTCAAGACTTTTTGAGGGATTCCAGCTGCCACCTACTTGGGCATCTGGAATAGTAGACATGCCTTACAAATCTTCAACCTGACTGTCTGCATTGGGTCTACAGTACATAACAGTATGCTTTAATGCTTGATTCACACACACATTCAGAAAGGAAATCTGCAAGTATATATTTATCTGCAAATCTTCAGGCCTTACCTATAAACAGCATGGAATGTTTGCGTGCAAACTTGAGTCCTTCACTTCTGTCCAATTCATGGCCTTCCTGGAAAAAAAAAAAAAGATTTTTGAATTCCTTCTAGGCATTAATCAACACTACGGAAGCCACATCATGCAAGTTAACTATGGCACAACGGCACACTTACTTTGTCGATTTTGTTCCCCACCAGCATCTTCACCAGGTCATTTCTTGTGCAGTACGTCTCCAGCTCATTCAGCCAGTTGTCTAGTTTGGCAAACGTATCTCTCCTTGTGACATCATAGACTGATTAAAAAAGAAAGAGAGAAAAACAATGTGTTTATGTCTACAAAGACGACATGACACCGAAACACAATTCGACCAAGCCACAGCCTTCAGCTTGCTTTTGTCCACACAAGCACCTCCCAAGGACCATCAGCATGGCCTACAGGAACAGGAGTTTCTATGTCAGTATATGCCTGTGATCACTAATGAAGTGGAGGAAGGATACTCCTGCTGATACACTCTATTCATTGTGTTTGTGTGGAGTTCATGTTTGTATTGGCCTTGCCGACTCACCCAGTATGACTCCCTGAGCTCCTCTGTAGTAGCTGGGCGTGAGCGTGCGGAAGCGCTCCTGACCGGCAGTGTCCTGAGGAATAACACAACACAGACTGCTCAGCTTACTACGACAATATCACAAACACAAATACACACACACACAAAATCACACAATCAAGCACATACATATTTCTTTCACAAACACACACACAAAATCACACAATCAAGCATTAACATATTTCTTTCACACACACACACACACACAGTCTCAGATCTACTTTTTGAAAATGCACCCATTGCAATACAAAAAAAAAACAAATTCACTCAAAGTCGTGCATCATAAAATGCAGACTCCACACAGGGAGAATTATACGACACACAATTATTTATTAATCCTCCAGCAAAAAAACAAATCTGATCATGATCCAATCAGAATAAAATGTACTGTACTTTTATAGAAATATTCTCTCTCCATGTGACTGAGTGTGCCTACATGCATAGGAAATTTGATTAAAAAAAACAGCTGTCCCATCGGTATCTGAAATTATGCCATTCCACACACAAGTAAAATATTTCCATTTGCTGTCCAGTGGAGTTCAAAAGTGGACCTATATCGCCCCCTGCAGGTATCTGGACTAAATGCTCCAAGGATCATTCACAAAAAGCAGACACAGAAACAACAGCATGAGGGGAGGATTCTCTTCTCACTCTCACTCTCACACACACAACAAAACAACATACACATACACAATACACACTCACCCAAATGGCAAGTTTTGCCCTGTTGCCATCGATCGTGAGGGTCTTCACCTTAAAATCCACACCTGTGACGCACAAACATAAAGGTAAGCAGTAGGAAACCCAACACTACCAGGGTGATAGAACAAGACAACAAGGCCAAACAAGGCTTAGACAAATAATAATGGGGGCATCTCGCAAAACAAGTTTAGTTAGCTAAAGAATCTCTTCAGTGTCAAGTCCTTGACACCAAACCACCTTAAATTCTGGCATACAAGGGCTGAAAGATTAATACATTTTTAATCGAAAATGCAATTTCAATAATACAGTTAACAAATAACGAAGACTGCAATGCATCATACAGCTTGAGACTATAATTATTTGTGAGTATTTTACCAAAAATTTTGTACAAACACGCCATCAAAGGTACTATGCAAAACCTATGTAAAGCACTTGCTGGCTCCTGAGGCAACATGACAAACATTTGAAAAAAGTAACACAGGCAGCAGCAAGATGAATGTACAGCAAAAAAAGCAGAAGTAGTGCTGGTGTTGCCCAATAAGTAAGCAAATAATAATAATAATAATAATAATAATAATAATAATAATACGCTTTATTTGCATAGCACCTTTCAAAGTGCTTTTCAAAGTCAAAGTGCTTTACATTTGGAGCACTTAGCACAATAATAGACAAATTACTATTTCAGAGTCAACAAACGCATTATATAGTGAATGCTGAACTGAAGCTTGACTTTCAAAAATTATATTTTCCCTAAGTTGTTCAGCACTACATGTAGGCCTATTTATATTAAAAGTTTTTCTTTCGGGTTTGACAGACACTCTGCTCTAGTCTAGATAATGTGCTAATCCTGTATTGTGAAACCCCAGGTATTTTATGAATAAGTTAAATATTATTAAACACTGTAGTTTTCCTAGTCTTATATGTAGATAACAGACTGAAGCAGCCCTGGTATAAGACAGTATGGACATGCATCACAGCTGAATGACAGCCAGCATTAAGCCTTGGCAGCAGAGCCAGTGAAAGCACGACTGCTCTGATGATCATATATATTCGCTCTCTCTATCACACACAAACCACACTGTCTCAGACACATGCAACACACATTGATTCTATTCTTGAAGTTAGCACAAGGAGATGGGGCGTGCTCCTGTTGAGTGATTTTACAGACGTCTCTCGACAGTATATCCACAAGACAGGCCATTCAACACTCACTCAGGAGCACAGAGAAGAGAGATTTAATAATGGATCAGGTGATAGTGCGTGTGTGTGTTTGTATGGGAAGGACAGAGAGAAAGAGAGACCGACTGTGCGTGAGTAATAAATAAAACGAGGCGTACAGTTACCACAATATCTCAGAGACATGTTTTAACCATTGATATAAGTATGACAGATTGCCGGACAGGACACCTATAAAGGGCCCCAGGTATAACTCTTCTGGTGGGGAGGGCCGGCGCTTCAGCAGAGCTCCATCTGTTTGCTGTGGCCGTCAGCGCCGTCACAGATCAGCGCATCACAGCCAGAGGCCATGCCCACTGGAGAACCACTTGTCCTGCTACCCGCGCAGGCACAGACCTCGCCCCTCCACATTACATCGTAAGATCCTCAATGACTTCCTTCTCCTCCTCTCACATGGCGGGGGCTGTCTGGCAATTCGCCATGTCTCAGATTATTGGCAGATTGATGAATCTTATCCCTCTATGTGTATTTTTTTTTTCCTCAGTTGAGTTATTAAAGCTTTTTCAGGGTCGCCTGGGAGAGCACACAGAGACCTTGAGACAGGAGGCTCGTGTTTTAAAAAGCGTGCAGCCCCACAGTCGACAAGTGCGCTTTACTGGGCCTGGACAGGAAGAGCCAGCTCTCGGTGAAGCCATGAAGAGCCGTCATCTCTACCGCAGGACACCTGATTTATAGCACTCCTGCTCTGACCGGGCTGTGGCTTTTGTGTATGTGCGTGTGTGTGTATGAGTGTGTGTGTGTGTGTATGTGAGTATGTGTGCCCATTATCCAGCATAGCTTAAGCACGTCTGCACGGGGCCTCCTTAAGAAATACTGTTTAATGTTTTTACCGGGAACGACAGAGCGTCTAGATGACTGAATGTGAAAGAGTTTGTGTGTAAATGTGAGAAAGGAAGTGAGATTAAAGGACAGGAAGAACGAGAGAGAAAGGGAGAAAGAGAGGGACAGAAGGAATAATGTGTCGTATTCCACTGATAAACACTCACCAATTGTAGCTGCAAGTTCTGGATCAAATGTGTCATCTGTGAATCGCAGCAGAAGACTGGAGACAAGAAACAGAACAGAAAGAGAAGGATATGAACATGAGTGAAAAGTCTGCACACTGGAGCGCCAATTGAATAGATGGTTTAATCACCACATGTGTAATGTTTCGGGGGTACATTGCCCTTTCCTTGTCTGAGGAAGGGCAATATGGCCCGAAATGTTACACTTGTGGTGATTAAACCATCTATTCAATTGGAGCTCCAGTGTTTGGACTTTTCATTCATGTTCCTCTTAGACTCTTGAGTCCAGCACCTATTTTAACCTCTGGGATGTGTGTGCCCCTTGCACAAACTTGAAAGATATGAACAAACAAAACAGGACAGCATTTCACAATTTCTCATAACCAAAATGACCATTGACCAATCATAATGATATGCAGCGCTTATTAGTACTTAACTCTCCCCACTAACCCTACTCTTGAGGACAATTCCTTACTGGCACCCTAATGACCAACATTAGGCTGAGGGCCTACTCAAATACATTTGTGTCTTCAGTAAGAGCAACAGACCAAAGACTCTCCGCAGACTCGCGGCCAACAGGGCTTCCTTTACACTATAATGGTGATCTGCAATATTAATGAGTGCTACCTTGCAGCTACCTCTCCAGTTTCCCCCCTCATTCTTTCTGTCCTCTTCTGGTTTCATCTCTCAACTTGACAAATTCTTGTATTTCCGTGAGCGCACATACGAGACTGCGCATTTGATTAGATGATCCCTCTCATTTCCTTTCCAGCTGTGGCACAATTACTCAGCCGCCATGCAGAAGATAAAGGTCAACCTGCTGACTTGCCAGAAATGCTCTTCATATTTACTGGAAACGGGATAGTCTACTACTGGGCTAGTTTACGCCAGGTGCACCAATATCACAGAGGAGGCCATTAAGAAATGGCTGCTGGGTTTGAGACAGTGAGGCAATCACTGGAGTACATCCAGATATAAAACACCTAACCTAATATGTAGATGAGTTCCCTTTAATTCTCTTGAAGTCACACCAACTGGGGAGGATTTTATTAAAGATTTAGCACTCCCCTTTAGAGATGGATGTGAAACACACCTACTCTTTCCAGCAGCGGATATTGGAAAATTTGAGAGTGAGATCAAGTATTTAGTAAGGTAATAAAGTGTGGTGGATAGAGTATAAAGACTCCAGAGAAGGACAGAGGGAGGGAATGTAAGAAATGTCTAATCCTACCAAAGCTTCCTATGGAAGACCTAGCCTAGCTGCTCACAGACACTTTACATTTGCAGAGAAGAAAATAACAGAGATTTATCGGTGTTGCTGTCAATTTGTGAAATGTCATAGTCTACATTTAATTTAGCTGTTTCTGGCAAAATTACTCAGAAATCCAGTAGGCTATAAAATACATTACCAGGGGTCAATAAAAAAGGGGTTAACAGATTCAACACATTCCATGAAAATGTATGAAAGCTAAATAAAAAAAAAAAAGGTCTGCAATATGTTGGCATAATCTATGCTTATTAAATGACCCAGCATAATGAAAACACTGAATTCTATCACAAACAGAAATACACCAATGTCTTGAGTACTTAACTCACATTTGTGTTGCCAATACAGTAACAGTACTTAATAAGGCAGTGGCATACACCTAGACCTATCTTTACCATACAATTAGTGTGAATCACAGTATGATGAATCAAGAGGACAGGTTTATTTCCAATAGATGCACTCTAGTTATAACAAAATAAAATTAAAATAAAAATAATAACATAACAGTTAAAAGTAAAATAAAATGCACAACAGGACAGCAGGCCATTTAAAAAAACAAATCAAACATTCATATATCATGTATGTTGCTTTTAAGTAATCATTTGCATGTTTTACTGTTTTTATTCTGTTCTATTGTTTTTACTAATGCTTATTTATTTACCACACTACTTTTTTTCTTTTTTTAATTCATATTTTATTTCTATTCTTTTAAAGAAGTATTTTCTCTCATCCTATTATATTTGTTCTACCTATGTGTGTACAATTAATTACCTCTCTGTCTTACCTGTGAAGCACTTAGGGTCAACTCCTGTTGTTTTTAAATGTGCTACACAAAATTTTGCATGAGTAGGCCATATGCGCACCTGATGTCAACCTCAGGGCATCCCTACGTCACACTTCGGTACTCTATTGCCAGAATCTACTATTCTAAATGTAGAGAAATAGGCTAGGTTTGTATCTCAGATGGTTGTTCCAAGAGATACCCTCCATAAGGTAAGCTAACTGTCTCACAATTGGCACCATTTCTCAAATGTCACCAAATGTCATGATAAATTGGTAGTGTGTGTAGCTTCTAGGTCTATTTACACGCTACTTGTATGAATTACACATGCATTCTTAATTGTATTGATGGTCTACTATTTAAGAATAAAACTACAAAATCTCTTTATGGCCAAAAAATACTGTGTAGGCTTACACATTTCAGGAATACGGTAACATAAAGGCCTACACGCAAACTAGTCCCATAATGTGCTTCTCTTCACACACATGTCCAAAGGCCTGTCAACGGCCACCCATCAATCCAGGTTCTAGTAGCCTGGTAGCGATAGATTGCGTCTAGCTTTTATTTGGTAAAATAAATATGTGCCGTTTTCTCCACTGAATGGTAAACCGGTCACAATATCACCATTTATTTACATTGAGTAGCATTAGTAGCTAGCTTCGAAGCTAGCCTGTTTGTCCAGTCTAGAAGACTTCTACACACACTAGCTGCTAGTATGACAAGCAGCAACTAATGTGAGGGAAGCCATAATCAACACACACACCACTGTCAGTCACATATCTGACCAATTTAGGCATAATGTGAAAGCTTTTTAAAAGTTACCAAACTTAACCGTGTCATGACTTCGCAAAACCACACACACGTACACGTGCACGTGCACACGCACACACACACACACACACACACACACACACACACAGGCTTTTCCTAGAAAGTGTTCAGGATCAGACAGAGCAATATCTGCAACAGCAACCCTGGTGTAACATGCTACTAGAGCCCGTCTACTTATTAGACATTCTCTGACGCTAGTCACGCTACCTTGATTAAACATAACTGATGGAAAATACCTTAACGTTAGCCACCTGATGCTAAACACTGACACAGCCTAGCTGAAATTACATTGATCTGAACACCAACAAGGAGGACAAATCTTGACTTGACCTTGACTTTCCAACACCACTTTCTCCGATGATCAATATTTTCAGCGTTGTAAGAACGTCGTCCTCCATGTCCGTTTAAAGAGTGATAAATAATCTACTAGAAAAACAAACCAACTGATAACAAACAACAGTCGACGTTTCTTGTTTTCCTTTTCGCCTGAGTTGAAGTAGTATACCGAGAAAAAGGCTCATCACTGCCCTCTACAGTATTGGCTGCCCTCGTCAACCACTTTGCTGGATAATAATGTGGGTGGCTTTATGGAGTGAGGATTGTCTCAAAATGATTTAAATATATATAAAAGGATATATATATACATATACATACATTTATAAATATCCAAATACAAAATACAAATATAAAAATGTGACATACAAATAAATAAACAAATTTATATAAATAAACAAATTTATATAAATAAATGTGTCTTTGTAAATATATTTTCGAAATTTGAAAATAAATATGCTTGACTTTGTATGTGGAATCTGCATTTGTGAATCTCCTTTTTGCTTTTATGCCGATGATGTAATTTTGAGACATTCCTACTGCACACCAAGATCACTGATCTATAAAGAACTAGCCAGAACGATTTATTATCGGTTTCGATGTGTAGTGCCATTTTTAATTTCATAGACTGTATAAATAAGTCCATTTAGCAATATTGACATTAATGGCAGTCAGATAGCGATCTCAGCTGAGCTGGCTCTCACCTTACGTTAGCCTAGAAGCTATGTTAACATCTTTAACGTAAGATCTGCAACATCTGTAAAACAGCAGTTGCAAGACACAATAACTTTAGGGGAAACTACATTTTATTTGAAGGGGGCCCTAAATCGGATTTTAAGGGAAATCTTAACTTAATGTGTTTTGTGCAGGCACCAACAAAGCTGAAAAGGCACCAGCTGTTTAGCTAGCTGTTAACGTTAGCAGCTGTTAGCAGCTGTACGCTGACTAAATGGACTTTAGTACAGTCTATGAAATTAAAAACGGCACTACACATCAAAACCGATAATAAATCGTTCTGGCTAGTTGTTATTACTTACCCATCCATTTAATCCAGTGTCTTCCATGTCGTTAATCCTGCTAGTCATAGACCACTTGACTGAACTGAACTAGGGAAAACAGCGTCGGAAAGATTAAGTTGCTATCAGTTGATAACAGACATGTTGTACAACACTGCCATCTGCTGGTTATTCAGTGGAGGGTGTCTTCGCATTCAAATCTAGTAGTATTTATTTGTGGATCTTGGTGTGCAGTAGGAACAGAGACGGTTGATAAAGCGAGACGATTCATAAGAGGGTAAATTCTGGCACGTTGTAACGTGGGGTTCGAAGCTGTCACGCAGTGTTGCCAACTTAGCGACTTTGTCGCCATATTTAGCGAGATTTCAGACCCCCCAAGCGACTTTTTTTGTAAAAAAAAGAATTAGCGACAAATCTAGCTACTTTTTCTGGCGTTCTTGGAGACTTTTTGAGACTCTGGTGTGATGGCATGTAACGTCCCTTTTTATTCTTCTGAGTGAGCAGTGAGTTTGGCTGTGCTGTAATAGGAGTCATGCCTGTTTCGTTTGTGAATTAGCCTACATTTGCTCATTCTGGTGTAGGCTATACTATGACAAGATGTACAGAAGTGTAAAGTGTATCAATTACCCTATAAAAGTATATTAAATTAAATATGCCTATTTCAGTAGGCCTAGGAGAAAAGTAAACAGCTGTAAATTGGTATTAAAGGGCCATCACCGTTTTTTTTTTTCCACGACCTGGTGACGTAAATTGATATGCAAATTAGTGTGTGACATTATCTAGCGACATTTAGCGACTTTTGGAGCTGGTTTTAGTTACTTTCCATTTGAAATAGTTGGCAACACTGCTGTCACGCCCATTTAGGAGTCAAGCAGGAGGTTCAGTGTCTATGTATTCCTATGGGAGAAATTAACATTTTCACAGAATATGACCAATCCCTTAGCCCTACATTCAGCGATGTAATTGTTGAACCCATTTTCTAGAAGCCACATGTCTCCCTAACATTCCGACATTGAAATTGTATTTTCCAACGAAACAAATAAAGACAAAAGTAGCTTTGTTCGTGATCTGTCACTGTCTCCTCAAAGCTCTGGTGCACAGCCACCTGTTCTCAGAGGCTCTAGACTCAGGAGATAGTTGATAAACTAACCTAACATATTTTTTGCTAGAACTAGTAGACTACCACAAAGTTGTTGAACATATGTTATTTCAGGTTTGTTTACAACAATATATAAGTTTAACCAAAGTTCTTAGCTGCTAGCTAGCTAGCGAACATTCCCATTCACTTTCCGTTTACTGTGCTAACGTTAGCTAGCTAGCTAGCTAGCTCAGTTAACAGGGCAAAATGAAATTATTCATTCCGTGTCCGAAAGAGTGTTTCATTGGCATCACACACAAATAATGACTGTAAAATAGTATACAAAATTATATGCATATGTTATTATTGCTTATTCCTTTTGACACACGTTAGGAGTCCGGAACTAGTGCCATTTCGTTCCATAGGGAGGGAAAGTGAAAACCAGCGCCCCAAGTGGTTGCGTTCCTATCGAAGAGCAGCTCCAATGTTAAGTCCCATACTGCCCTACAAAGGCAAAAGACCTTAACTCGCCAGAGTGTGAAACTGAGAAAAATGACTTTAAAGTTTTTTTGTTGTCCAGCCAATTGTATGATAGGTAGGACACTGAAAATTTGCCAAGTAATTGTCATAATGAATACATGTATCTACATGAAAAAAAAATCAGCTCAAACTTGACCTTTGACCCTTATTTGGAAGTTACTGTATTCTGCCTTTGCATTATCTGCAAAACAATAATGGGTCATACAAAGGCAAAATACCTTAACTTCTAATTTATTGACCATTTGGACTTTTATCACTCTATAGAAACATTTATATGATAACAATGATAGCCTTAAGATAACATTTAGTGAGTTTTGTCTAGTAAGGCTTAATATTAGGCCTCCATCAACAGAATATTACAAAATACAAAATAATGAGAAGGCTACACTGGAACATTTTAAAACTTTATCGTTGTACTTAATTTAAGTAAAATAACACTTTAAGAGCCAGAAAACCAAAAAACAGCCACAACATGATCCAAGCCAATGCCATTGGAAACGTATGCAATTACAGGAATTTTGCTACTCATGGACACATAATAATTTACTGTCTGTGTTGTGCGGGCGGCGGAGGAGTCACACATTGATTGGATTTCTTTCTTGACAAATTAAAGGGACATCGACTTAAGGACATGCTGTGTAGTTTTGTTCATATGGGAGTCAAATATTTTGCAACCAACACTGTCTAGCTTTAGCTAATAGCTTACTCATAGCGACACTTAAAATTGAATGACAACATCCGAACAACGTTGCACTTTGATAGATTTTAGGCTAGCTAGCCTGCACATAATTATATTGCGAATGGGCTTGCTGAAAACTTGTGATGGATTTAAACAATGGATTTGTCTTCTCAGTGGATGTTGTTTTCCATGGATTTTTTTAAAGGTAAGCTGCGATCTAAGTTCTATCTGCTGGGTTAGTTTGTGTGGGACATGTTCTCCTCGCCGGGGAGGGACGGGGAGGTGTATCGTGAGGCGTCCCCAACCCACTCGCTTTGTTTTCTGCCAGTGAGTGGACTTGCAGATTGGCAGGCAGCTAGCCACCCTGTATGGCACGAGAAAACGTGTACTAGGCTACTAGTTAATAGTATCCAGGCTTTGAGACATTTATGGTGTCTTACAGTTGCCTGGCACAACATCTATCATGTAGGCTATTTGTGGATCAGGAACAGTTAACTAGCTAACTAGGCTACATCCTAGCTGAATTTCACAAAATCTGAAGTAGTTAATGCTAGATAGTAAAACAACCACTGCAACATTTTCTTTTCACTTTATTGAAGTGTGTCTGAAGTGCTTCAATTAGGCCTTACAATACATAGGCATAAGACCTCTGCCTTTGTTTTACCCACCACCAATGTTATAATATGGTATTATTATATAAATATAAACCATATTAATATATATTAATAAATATAATATTAATATGGTTTGCTGCGCTGAAATTGCGGTGCACTGTAACTTAATTCCAGCGTTCTATAGAGCCGCGAAACAAAGCTAAAGAACCACAACTGATGTTACGGGCTATGCCTTGGCTTACCCTCTGCTTTTTTGAAGTTCACGGCAAAAACAGCATCTTATTTTGATAAAAAACAACAAAATTGACTCAAGATATTTGTCCACATGATAAAATTGATGCCCATTGTTCCAAAAATGACAAAAACTCATTTTTGATAAAATTGAAGTTACGGCCTTTTGCCTTTGCACGGCAGCATAGACCTATTTTTTTTTAAATATTGTGAAGCCAAATCAGCGATGTTATTCACCAAAAATATTTTTCAGTGTCTATACAGTAATAATATTCTAACTGTGAAAATGTCAGACCCTATTTTGCCTTAGAAAATCGAAATTGCTCCTTTTGTTTCATAAACGAACTACAAAAGAAGTCACGTGACTTTACCCTTCAACGTTACTCACGGTAGCATGGTTTGTTTATTAGCCTGGTTAGCATTGACACTTAACACTTACAGCTAGCTCTTCATGTGAGTAGAAGCACAACACCAGTTATCATACGATTACGGGGGGACGGGTGGGATATGTCCCCACCACTATTTATCATTTGAATTTTGTCCCCACCACTTCTAAAAATGTGCAAACCAATTGCAACCGAAAAAATCCCCACATACTGAAATCATCGAGTCTAAACCATGCGATAGGCGCGCACAATGACATCCTCACAGCATGCACACCTGCCTAGATATGTGTGGATCGAAAGTGTTGCGCTGTTAAGGTTTTTAACATCCGCACCCACCCGACCTTCCAGTCATGTAATGCCTGCTAGAGTTGACTGTAGCTCGAATGCAATCGGTTGCCATAGTAGGCTATCCCAAAATCCAGCGATAAAACAAAGCATGAACTCATGGCGCCGGTCTGCCCTATATGTATATCCTCTGATTGTAATGTTTACACATAGGCTATCTAGGCGATATTTGTAACATTTTTTTTGTATTTGGCCTGTTATAAAATAATGTAGGCCTATTGAACAATTTAAACACATTGCAAACCCCAAAGTTGGAGACATGCATATAGACATTGCTGCAAATTTAAAACCAGCTTATTCTGGAATGGCTAACTGTACAGGGGAGTGCTTTAAACTTTAGTTAAAATTACACCTTTGTGTTCGGTAAGGTCTGGTGTTTATTCTGATATATGGTTTGTCATGTGTTGAGGGAAAGTTCGCGAAGCCAAGATGAATGGGTAGGGAGACGGGTGCAGAAAATAGGCTATGATTAAATTAAAGTCAGGCTACTTTTCTCGCGAACCGTTTACCACAACAACTAACCACCAACATTGTTTAAAAGCTGAGAAAAAGCTCGTTCGTGTGATACATGTGATGTCTGTGATGAATAGGCTACTCAGCAAGTAGTTCAGCAAATTTGGGTGGGACAGAAATACCTTACAGTGCAGCAGCTCTGATGTACATTGATTTAAATGCATCGCTTCACTACCCAACACGCGAACAAGAAAGAAAAGAAACCAATGAGCTTATGTCGCGATTTCCGATAGGCCTAGGCCTAGAGAAAAGACAGCTATTGGTAACCTAACAAGTAGGATTTGCTTTGCCTACTCTGCTGTTTGATTGTCCCAAACTTTGAGACCACCCATACTCGCATTAACTGAACAAAACACAAAACAATTCAACTGATCCTAAAAATAAGGTATGACCACTTGAAGCAATAGAGGTGACCCCAGTGCCTAACATATGGAATGCATTAAATTAAGATCCCAATGTGCACCGAGATATATTTTTTCTAAAAAAAAAATCCCATCCACTCCGCTAAACTCTAGGAACGCAACCACTAGATGGCGATGAGATTACTTTCCCGAATCGTCTTATGATTCATCTTAGAATCTTTGGTAGGAATGTCTCAAAATTACGTCATCGACATAAAAGCAAAAACGAGATTCACAAATGCAGATTCCACATACAAAGTCAAGCATATTTATTTTCAAATCTCGAAAATATATTTACAAATACACATTTATTTATATATGTATGTCACATTTTTATATTTGTATTTTTTGTATTTGGATATTTAATCCTTTAATATATATTTAAATCATTTTGAGACAATCCTCATCCATATGGCTTAGCCTAGGGGTTACCGGGTGGTAATGGTAAGATCACCACATTTTACATGAGGCTTCTGAAGGATTTTAGCCAACAGAGATTTTGAAAATATCCACACAGAGCACAAAAACACTTTTGATCAAAAGGTGATCACAGGTGATTATAGCCCACAAGCTTTTGGCTAGGCCTACAACTTGAAGTGTCACAGAGCATTAAGCCTCTTTGACCTGATGTTAATGGTGAGATAAAAAATAAATAAATAAATGCATAAAAAGTTTTGTAAAGCATTGTAAGCTGTAAGGGCTATAGGCCTAATGTTGTAACTCTTTATAGTGCCGTCATTTGTGAAGGCCTTATATCAATCATTAAGGCCTTAATTAAATATTTTTTTTCTTTATGTACATTAAGTAAACAACTGGCCAAGTTTAACGGTGATATCAATTACATTTTTTTACCCTATTTATCTGTAGTGTCTCATCTTTATATCAAATGGTTTTTTCGTCTAAATAAAATTACACAACTTAAAAACTTTTCATCTCAAGAGTTATCTTCTAAATTAAATAATATTACCGGTAAATCAAATTAAATGATCTATCATTGACACTAAAATAGAAAATGCAACATTTGAAAGCCAGTCCATGTCTCAACCTTTTTTGGATTTATAGTTACTCAAACTGAGTCTCCGGAGCTGCATAGTGATGGAATATGTTTGGGTCTGGTGCATCAAGTATGGATGGAAAAGGCTCATCATGTTCTACCACTGATGACATCCAAACAACATGGCATAACTAATGGCATAGCTTCACTTTTGCTTCAACATCTAACCAAAAACCAGCATAGAGTGGCTGAGTGAATTTGGTCTGGACTTTGTGCAGGAGGGTCATTTTGTCTCTGCAGATGCTGTAAAAAGACAGAATTCCAGCTTTGTGATCCACATACACTCCAATTCTACTGCTGGGAATAACACTGAGTTGAGTCACCTTTCCATTGTGTATGAAAGAGCACATAGTGGACCAGCAGTGTAAACTCCAAGAGTGCTTGTTGTGCCCACACTTGGCCTGTTGGTCTATTCCCTTTCTGCGGATCTCTTTGTAGGACACTGCTACATAAACTCCCCATGCTCTTCCGGAGTTACTTGGGCTCCACTCCAACTCCCAGTAGCATCTTCCTGTCACAGCTTCCTTACTCAGCACCTGTTGCCAATAGTCAAACCTCTCTGGATTGTAAGTATATGACTGCATCTCATTTTTTTTACAGGTAAGTTCCTTGTTATTATCAGAAAAATGAAGTCTTGATTGTGCCGTATTGCGATCTAGATTGAGTTGACACAAGTCTGGGGAGGAAAAAGGTATACCGTAATAACAATTGTGTTAACAATAGTCATATTTGTTTTTCCGTTAAAAACAGTACTGTGTAGTTCTAGAACCTATATGTAAGGGATAATGTATAGAACGCCGGTCATTGGGAAATAAGTCCCGACAGGGCGAACAGGACCCGACGTGCAGCGGAGGGGTCTTGTTCCGCCCTGAAGGGACCTATTTCCTGATAATGACCGGCGTTCTATACATTATCCCGCTTATTACACGGCTACTTGCCAAAACGAAACAATAAACTCCCCCCGATATAACTCTTTAGCCCACATAGCCTAGGCTATAGCCTATTTGTTACCGTTTCATCGTGGCTTTTGGTGAGAAACAAATAGTTCGCAACAGCACACGCTGAACTTGAATCAAACATTCTTTAGAACACAGCTGATCAACCATCTGCTTTCACTTTTGAATGAAGTTCCATTCCTTGCGCAGTAATATGAAACACGTGAATTAGAAGCACAAAGCCCATTTTCCTTGACAGCGATCTGTTATATTAGCAATGGTCTGCTATTGAGAATTAGCAGACCACCGAACTTTGGGAAGGCCCATTCAAGTGAATAGAGCATTCTGCAGCACTCTGAAGAGCCGTGTAATAAGTCATATTGAAAAATGTGTACAGCTGTATTGTTTATCCCCTGAATCTAATGTTCATGTTTATGGTCATAGTGTTACTGTGTGCTACTTCATTTAAATCAACATACTATACGGTAATGTGTTATTCGTTTTCATCAACATCTTGAATTAGGCCTACATCCTGTTAATCAACATACAGTAATGTGTAGGCTAGCCTACTATTAACAGCTCTGCTGCAGTGTCTTCTAGCTGCAATGTGAATTATTCTTACATGTTAAGAAGTCCTGTCTGGTCAAGGGGTCAAGGGGAGGGGATATTCTTATCGCTTTTGCTGTAGAGAAAGAAGCGGTTTTACTATAAGATAAAATACAATAAAATGTACCTATGAAGGTGGAGTTGCACAATATGTATGTTCTTTGTGTATTCCTTACCTCTCATAGAAATCTGGTCTACTTCATGCTTAAGTAAATCTTCCACATCTTCTTTCAACTGATAAACATTTTCCTTCACTTTATCAAATGCCACATCTAAACAAAAACTGATGATGGATGATGAATCCTCTGGGTCAGTCAAAGAACACAGAGACCAAAAACTCTGCAAAGAGACACAATCTCTTACAGGGTATCCTAACAGCATCCGATTTAATGCTTTCTGTCCACACTGAATCTGTTTTGCCCTTCGCAACGTCTTAATTGTCGCTTAAAATAGCAGAGCAATGCAAGTGACTGATAGCAATATTCCTAGTACCACAGTTATCTGGAGACTCATTCAGGATGATGGTCAATCAGGAAACAGGCTTTATTCTTTCAGTGATGCGCATCAAGGGAGAGAAACAAGCTTCACCTAGAAGATTCACCTGTATCACTTACTAGACAAGGAATATTCTAAACTTAAGTATGTTGTTACAAACAAAGGGGAGTGTGACCTCTTGTTAGGGTTGGGTATCATTTGGGTTTTATCCGATACCGGTGCTAAATCGATACTTTTAAAACGGTGCCTGAACCAGTACTTTGTTTTTAAAATGTTTTAAATTAAAATGGTCTAAAGCATGAATTGCTTTTTTTTATTATTGATAAGACAAATTTGAACATAAAAATTGAACTGTTATATTCAATTTACAATATCTCATTGCTCCTACGAATAATACATTTAAATGTTAAAACAGCTTGCCATGCATGCACACACAATGGTAGGCTAAAGCTCTGCTTTCAAGTTTACCCAGTGTGGGCGTTTTGCCATAAGGTATGTCAAAACCGCTTGCCAGAAAACTGCCAGGTCATGGACAACGGCATTTGCAAGCAAGCTAATGTACAGGGACTCTACTTTCCAGTTAATTCAGTGTGTTCCCAATGCTTCAAGAAGTTTCATGTCTTCCCCCATAACACGCAATAGTTTTGAACATGTTAGGCTACATGTCGGTGTTGAAGTGTTTAGATTCCCAGCGCTAGCCTAGTAGGCAGCATTTTAACAGCAACTATGGCTATGCGCTAACACCAATCAGCTGAGTTTAATTAGCAATAACCTACTAATCAGGTAGGTAACCTACTGACATCAGGTGTGTAACCTACATATTTATGTTTTTGCCAGCTAACTTTTAACATGATCTTCATATTCATTGCTATATGGGCCTCATGCACATGAAAGATTATAATATCATGCCATTATGTTGTTTAGAACACACTTTGAAATAAAGTTTTACAACTTTGCTGATAACATTTTAAATAAATGCCAGTTAGCGCATTAGCAAGGATATTGTGTAACATAGGCCTACTGTTGATGTTGTTTCATAGCCTTTTGCTTGTGTGTAGTTAGGCCCACTGCTAGATTTTGACAGGAGCTCGTGATATCGCTTTAAAGTAAGCTACTTGGGCTCACGCAAGCTGTCAAACACTGTCCATCCACTCGCCTAGTGCACCCCTCTGGTTTATACATCCAGTGTTTGTGTTGGGTAACTGTATCTGGATATGTTGCTATCAGAGCAAGACGTTAGAGATGCATGACATGCAGTGATGCCTATTAAAAAAAAAAAACACTATTTAAGCACCGAAATGAGGCACCGAAATCCACGTTGTTATTTGATGCAGTTACTACCGTTTGCGTCGGCACCGGTGCCATATTAGAACCGTGTTTCGGTGCCCAACCCTACCTCTTGTTCTAACTCAGAGGACTGATCCTCATAGACAGTCGGTAATCAGGAGGACCCCAACTTGCACTTGGCCAAATGTTAGCAGCCATACGCAACAATGGCTCACCTATCTACAGACAAATAAACACACCATAAACAAAGGTGTATTTCCCATTGAATTCTAACCATTCAATTATAAACCTAAGGATACACTGCATACAGACTAAAGAAACAAGAGATACTGTGCACATGGGTACAAAATCACGGATGGAAATAAGAAATACACAGTATGTACTGTACATATACAGGAAGGATTCTGATTCACAACTTTTTCATGACAGAAGGAAAAACAAAACTAGAAAAAAAATTGCAGTGTGTCGCCACATTGCATGCAGTAAGAATGGTGTTAGCGAGGAAAATACATGTTGTGTAGTTTTATCATATCTTAGCAGAAAGATTACCCTGAGAAAGCTTGTATGATCCTCTGTTTGTGAAAGCTGCTCTTGGTCAGCATTACTCTTCTTCAGCTCAGTAATCTCCTGCTCCAGTTTCTCCATGAGTTCTTCAGCTCGACTCACTTCAGCCTTCTCCTGATCTCTAATCTGCCTTGTCACCTCAGAGCGTCTTCTCTCAATGGAGCGGATCATTTCAGTAAAAATCCTTTCACTGTCCTCCACTGCTGCCTGAGCAGAGTGCTGTTTGGAGATATAAGTGGACATTTCAATTCGATTGCCACTCTGTTTCATAATTGGCAAGGAAGGTTTAAAAAGTGTTCAGCCCTATAGGCTGGAAAAGTCAAAGGCCTGTGTAGAAATCCTGAAAAATAGCATAAATATCAAAACTCATGGCATGCCTGGATTCCAATCTCTCTGGGCCCACATTCTGTTCTAGGCACCTTGAAACCTGCAGACTGTCCTGCTACTGTACCTCTCAGATTGGAACTCACCTTAAAAGACTTAATGGCCTCTTTCATCTGCTGCAAGTGCTTATGTCTCTCTTCGATGGTCTTTTGGGTTTTTCTGCAACTCTCCTCCAACTGCTTCTGTGAAGTAACATTAAGCCATTTGCTAATTCAGCACATATTGTAAGACTTTTAGTAACATCTTAAGCAGGTATTTGATGTTCATATACTGTAAACACACCCTCTTCAAACATATTTTTCCTGTATGACAAACTAAAAGCAATACAGTAAACCAGTATAGGTCAGATCAAGCATGCTACCAGTAGAGCTTTGAGTGCAACTTGTTTGGCAGGTGAGAGGTTAATCTAATCAAACTGTGATGATTATTCTTATTTGGCTACTATGATATGATAGCCTAATCATTAGGCTAATTTTGGTGATCATACTGATGTTTCCATCTTTTGCTGTTTTACTATAAAAGCCACTATTATAACAGGTCCTGCAGTGTAAGTCCCTTCCTGTCTTCTTGGATAACTTCACATGCATGAAAGCTTTAATACTATTACCCCCTCATACCGATCATAAAATTATCTGTATGTAAAATACTTATTGCCTGGGTTGGGTGCTATGGGGGCACATGCATTTGAATAGTGTATTTCATACACAGAGGCATTTCAGTGCACTATATATTGTTAATTATAGTTGTAAACAAACTACTGTAGGAAATTATTACTGGACTCTCTTACCTGTTTTTCAATTCGTTCGGTCGCAGCTGAAACTGTATCATGTCCTTTGTGTTCATCCATGACACACAGCACACATATGCATGTCTGATCAGTGCGGCAGAAGACCTCCAGCAGTTTATCATGACAAAAGCAGATCAGATTTTCTAATTTACCAGAAGCATCAACCACTTTGTGTTTCTTCCCTGGGTTGAGATCATTATGAACTCTGAGGTGAGTTTCACAGTAAGAGGACAGACACACCAGACAGGACTTGACTGCCTTTCGTTTTCTCCCAACGCAGACGTCACATTCCACATCTCCAGGTCCAGCATAATTTGGGGATGGGGAATCAGAATGGATTGCTGTCTTTTTTAACATCTGTACCATTTCAGCCAATATGGTATTTTTGCAAAGGACAGGCCTCGGAGTGAAGGTCTGTCTGCACTGTGGGCAGCTGTAGACTCTCTTCATATCTTCCTGATCCCAACAACCTGTAATGCAGTCCATACAGAAACTGTGTCCACAGGGAAGAGTGACAGGATCCTTCAGCAGATCTAGACAAATTGGACAGCTGAACTGATCCTGAGATACTGAAACAGTAGCCTCTGCCATTTTGCTGAAACAAAAAGAGACACTTGTGGAGACTGAACAGAAAGCAGAAATTACTTTAGTTTCTGGTGAAGTGGAACAACATAGGGCAGTGGGAGTGGCTTATTGGTCATGTGAGCAGAGGGTGGTTTTAGGACAAGACGACGCAAAATAGACTTGTGTCTTTGTTTTGGCATGAATCATTTTTACTTTTCAAGCATAACTTGGTACCATACATATTTTAGAACATTATTTTACAGTTGTTGCTTAGGTTAGTCATTGAACTTGGTGAAATGTTAATATTTTGGTTCGATAGCCAATGAAATGCTCCCCTCACAGTCCTGTAGCAATTTTGGAGCACGACCACCCTAAATTGCAAACCAGCATGGATAGTGTATGGCTCAATCTGAGCCACTTTGTTTCCCATTTGGAGTGCCAGGGCTGTGCACTAATGACACCTGAATGAGAGAGGTTTTCACCCAGCATCTGTTCCCAATCCTCTGGAGGGAGGACCACTAGGATAGTGGCAGTGGTGGCTCCATGTACGGCCAGAGAGTCTGGAGTCCCATTCATGTGTCATCTGATATTTACTATTTACCCAAACAAGTCCTCAGTCACCTGGACACAGATGATGCTTTCTGTAACCTTTGTGACCGCATAAGTGAGAAGAGAAGTGTTTAATAAAATAAACAAAGTAAATGCATATGTGTCTGAAACTGCACCTGCATTGACATGCTCTGTTGCTTCATGCAAATTAATAATAAAAAACAATTTGCCTCAGATTTTACCCACCCTCAGCGTGTTCTCATGCTTTTTCAATTCATGTATTTTTTAAAAGCACAATGTCAGATAGGGTTTTATTTCAACTGTTGGATTTCATCTGGCAAATTCTGCCAGCAAAATAAGAAGTACCAATGATGCTGCTACAGTTTTGCTGGAGACTCTTCTATAACAGCGAAAACATGGAACTTCAGGAATTCACATGCAGGCACTGATTTAGTGGAGTAAGGGACTGTGCCCTTTGCAGATGTTCTCTCCCTTCTTGGTGTTAATCATTCTAACTCTAGAAGAGACCTACACCAAAGTTCCTGGTTGCTGCATTGCATTAGTGTTTTTTGTATGTTATCATTGTTTATCAGTTTAGCCAATAGGTTTTGCCTAAATATTAAAATATGATTTCAGGCCCATGTATGGTCTATGGGGTTAGCCAATAGATTACAGGCCCATGTGTGGTCTATGGGGTTAGCCAATCGATTTTGCCTCAATATGAAAGTAGTTGTAGTTAAACTTTAGACTTTGCACTTTGTCCTCCTTTTAAATTATTGCCCTATGACTGATAACTTAGAATCACTTCTGACCAACTCAAAAGGTTGGTCTTCCAACTTGCAGATATCTATGGAATATTCGTCATTATAGTAAAATAAAATCAAAGCCATATAATGCTTTGCCTAGAAATCTTTCAAAATCTTTATCCTCTTCATCCCCATTTCTTTCACTTGTTCAAATGACACTGAACATAGACTGGGGTTGAATGATGAATCGTCTGGGTCAGTTAGGGAACACAGGGACTAAAATCTCTGCAAAGAAAGTGTGCTGGTGAGAAATAGACATGTATATATCTTTGTGTCATTTCTATCGTGTCTTTCCAAAATGTTTACCTGGAGAAAGCTTGTATGATCTTCTGTTTGCAAAAGCTGCTCCAGCTCAACAATCTCCTGCTCCAATTTCTCCATGACCTCATCAGCTCGTCTCAGCTTAGCCTTCTCCTGAGATCTTATTCCCGCTGTCTCGTAAAAGCGTCTGGTGTCAATTGAACTGATAATTTCAGCAAAGATCTTCTCACTGTGCATTACGGCTGTCTCAGATGATAGCTGTAGAAACAAAGGAGAATTTTTAGATTTGGTCACAGTTAGATTCAGTGGCCATGAAACATGGGAAATGGGGTTTAAGAGACTTTCAGCATTAGGTCTGCATATATCTACAGGCCTAACTATAAAATGGGATCTCAACATATAGCCCTAAATCACAAAGATACATGGCCTGACATGAACATCTTACAAGGCCAACAAAACTGGTATTTGATGCTATAGAAAAAATGAAACTGTATCCCCGAACAGAATGCTTGACTTTAGAAAATGCTGGATGGAAATATCAGACACTATTGATTACAAGTTGATTGTAAATACACATACATGCACACACACGACACGCACAAACACGCACACAAACACATAAACACACATAAACACACACACCCTCACACACATGCACCTACACATACAAACACACCTACATACACAAACAAACACACACACACACACACACAGACACACACACACACACACCACACACACACACAAACACACACACACAAAAAAACACACACACAAAAACTAGCTTACATGCAGGCACACACACTCAATAAACACACACAGAAGCACACATATACACAAATCAACCACACACTCTGCACACACTCAATTACAAACACAAAAAAAGGAACAAAGTAGGAAATGAACACAATTTGACAAGCGTGACTTATTTTTGTGGAAAAAATGTGCTGGACTTTATTTATTTTTTTTCAAAATTTAGCCAGTCACTCGCATTAAAAAAACGGAACATGCGATTTAACAACTTTGTGAAGTACCAAGACTGGAAAAGGCAGGCAAGCAAGCCGCAGACAGATCAGGGGATTCACTTCCCTGTTAGGTAGGCTATGCCTAGGCTAGGCCAGCAACACGCACTGGAACGGACACAAGTTTACCCAACTGCTGTTCCCGTTGTTCATTCTCTTGAAGTTTCTTCCGTTTTTCATGCCCTGAATGCTAATTCGGTTTCATGTTCATCTTCCTAATATATGAGACACTGTTGCTATAACTGTACCTGTCTGTCACTAGCTTTACTCAAGGGGAGACGGGGTACAGGGCCTTCATTTAACTTGCGGGGCCCTACGCAACTTAGTGTGTGTATAGGGAGAACCGGCCCTGGCTTGTAAATCCACATTTGACTGTTAAAGAGCTGTGTAGAATCCAGATGTATCTCATCTGAATGTGCACTGTGTGCAAGGGGGTTAAGTCTCACTAATTCAGACCATGCATGCAGCCACAGTCTGACACCAAACAATGTGGGAGACAAACAGTAAGACACAGATTTACTAGTTTACGGCTCAAGGTGCCCCAGCCAAATTAAGAAGGTACCATTCTGTCTCAGATGAGTGGGATACGGTCTTGTTCTGTCCTTCAAAACAAGACACGCTATCTCTAACATGTTGTTGTATTTTCTGCCATTTAGGTGCAATTGGGACCCTCTGCCCCATAACAGATTTCTGCCTTCCGACACAGAAATATCCACAATCTGAGGAAGCAATATAGTTGTGTTCCACATTCGATACCCCTTACATTCATTTACCCAGAGATGTAATCAAAATCCTACACTACACTCCCTGCATCCTTATGGTTTCCCCTATTCACTTGCTACCACTCTATCATTGTTATCTTCCATTGATTGAAACTCCCCTTAAGAGACTTAACTGACTCGTTAATCTCCCACAGGTGGTTCTGTCTCTCGGATCACCAGCTGGAATTTCCTCTGGCTCTCTCTCAACTGTTCAGATGAAGATGTAATCAATTTATGATCGTTTATTATCATGGTTATTTTGTGAGAGATTTGAATAACTGGGTTGAGAGAGTTGAGATTGTAATGGACTCATTGGAAATGGAAATTAGTTTCACAGTAAGACGCACCAGAAAGGACTTGACTGCTTCTTGTCATTTTATCTTTCATGTTATCACTCTTTTTAAGCCATAAATCCTAAAAGAGCACATCAGGAAAAATAACAAAACACTTATTTTATTACAACATCTTCCTTGACACATATTGTTCTGTTATTAACATCTGGTTACTCAGAATACAAATGCTAATGACAGTTATAGACGCACCTTCACTTAGGAGCCAGCTGGTGGTAGCCAGGGTAGATGGGTTGGTTGAGCATGATCAGGACGTTGTGGAGGAGAGTCATCTGTGAGATTTAAGTGTATGGGAAGAATTGCATGAGTTGGTGAATTCGGTGTAAGATATACTGTATGTGCTAATCGTAGATTGTTTGTATGCACTAATCTTATCTGTATAGAGTTCAAAACTGGAACGTGTTCACATGGGAGTACACATCTGTGGATTGTGTGGATTTACTAGTTACAGGTCATGTGTCTCAAGGAGGGGCCTCTAACTCTGCCCCTAGACTTCAACTCAAGGAAGAATTAAGACACCTCAGTGGCGTCAACCTTGCCTTCTCTCAAGGGGTGTGGGGTCCACACTCTTAATGTGTTAACCCTCACCCCTGTTTCATTTTTTTTGCCCGACATTTCACATTCTCTACTTAGAAGGGCACTTTTCCCATATACTTTGGCCCATCATTAAATGAATGACCTCTTTTGAAAGCTCAGACCCTGTAGAATTCTCTGAAACAGAGTGACTGTGTGATGTACTGGCAAAGAGTTACAGAGGAAACAGGTTTTATATTTCTTGTATGATGCCATCACGATATGTCTCAGAAAGTATTTTACTATTTTAAAAATACAAAAATACAAAACACTGCAGTATTTTGATACAAAATATGAAGGCATTTCCATCATCCAAATCAAATACAAATTTCAAAATAATATTTTGTATTCATGTTTTAAATACATGTATCAGAAATACTGTCCATCCTTAAAGATGGTACGGATTAATGACATTGAGAATGACTGCCCATTGTTGAGAGCGAGAGCTCTGGATATGTGGAGGGCGCTGTAGCTTTCCAACTATACAGAGTATTACCTATTTGGTTGATCAGCCCATTTGGGTGATTGGCTGTGATTATAATTGCAAAAAAACATGATTATAGACTACCCGTGATAACAATAAATGATCTCAAGTGGCTTAATTTATTTCCTTTGTCTGTATATTTTGTAAGGATCCTAATTACCAGGCTGATGATAATCTTTTCAGTCATATATTGACTCTTGATCAACTACTAAGTGTGGGCCTATTGTGGGCCTACTGTCACATGTCCACAGGAGCAGTTAACTATAGGGACAGGAAATGTAATCAAATGTATACCTTGTCATGTCTTGATTGATTCACTCTCACTACAACAATGGTCTCAAGTCTCATCAAAGTACTCTCAAATCAGATGACCTCCAACCATGTGATCCCAAATCAGCTGACCTCCAATCATGTGATCCATATCAATGTAACCAACCACAAACTAGGTAGCCTACCGTATTTAAGTGAGGTTCACAGAGCATTCTAGGAGCCATTCTGTAGTCAGAATCTTCCGCACCACTAAGGTGTGTAGTCATCATCCTCTGAGCTGGTATGTTCATTCTCTGATTGCTTCATATGGTTTCCTAAATGTTCCTTTAATCTGTTTTCGTGACTTTCACATTATTCATTTAGATGTACCTTCTATAATGTATTGGATGAATAGCTTGTGTCTGACAAATAAATTGTTATGCTTTGACCAAGATAGTTTTCTAGAGTTTCTTTAGATATCCCTCAAGTTGAAGATGGGCCAGGAGGAACGGCTAGGATTAGTCTCCAGGGCCGTGGGGGCTAAATCAGTGAAAGTGTAGGCATGCTACCAGGAGAACTGGCCATCGTATTGTACTGTGGTGGGTCACTGATTTTATTAGTAGTCTGGAATTAGACAGCTAACCTTAGCACACCCTGAACCCTCTGTAGCTTTGGTAAGGTGTTCTGTCCAGATGAGCATAGTGGTCCAGGCCAGCACTATAGCCTCTGACCGACTTTCACACTAGGATCATTACTCAAGTGAAGGCCTCCTCAATTAATCGGCCGAGGAGGGCCTCGCACACTATTCTTAGGGGAAGATGCGTCTAATTAAATAGCTAGAAGGCATTCTTGTAACAGCATTGTGGGTAGGCCCACATCGGCCCACTATGGATAGTAATATTACGTTGACCGAAACTTCTCCATATCTAGCGGGGTCAGAATCATTAGGTTAACAGGGATTCTATAATCAATTATTATTTCCAACAGCGCGCGGACAGCTTCACGATTTCCTTCGACCACTCCCAGTTCCCTCATTGGTCCTGACGAGTGACGTCTTACAATTTATACCTACATTAATATTCACACTGCAGTCATTTAAGTCAGACAGCTAAGCAATTCATAACATATTGACAAGGATACCTGGTAAATAAAGTATATATTTCTACATATCTGCAATTTACATATGCCTTTCTATGTCATATTTTTATTATTTGTTCTTTCCCCCCATAATGCAACACTACACTTGATGCAGTGTTGTTCTCTTGTGCTCTCTACACTGCTGGCCCTCCCACTTCCTCTCACACACACACACACACACACACACTGACTCAGGAGGCCATCCCCTCTACTCGGTGCTCAGCCTTTTCCACAGAAGCGAAAGTCAGTTCTGCCTCCAACTTGACTGTGTCAGCAGGGGATAAGAACAGTGAGTGACCCAAGACGAACAGAAAGTGATGCAAAATGGCAGAGGCCAGTGTTGTATTGGGCCAAGACCAGTTTAGCTGTCCAATCTGTCTGGATCTACTGAAGGATCCAGTCACTCTTCCCTGTGGTCACAGTTTCTGTATGGACTGCATCACAGGCTGCTGGGATCAGGAAGAGCTGAAGGGAGTCCACAGCTGCCCACAGTGCAGACAGACCTTTACACCCAGACCAGTTCTGGGCAGGAACACAATGCTGGCTGAAGTGGTGGACAAACTGAAGATCATGGGATTCCAGGCTGCTCCTCCTGCTCAGTGTTATGCTGGACCTGGAAATGTGGAGTGTGATGTCTGTGTTGGGAGAAAACAAATGGCAGTCAAGTCCTGTCTGGTGTGTCTGTCCTCTTACTGTAAAACTCACCTCAGAGTTCATAATGATCTCAACCCAGGGAAGAGACACAAAGTGGTTGATGCTGCTGGTAAACTAGAAGATCTGATCTGCTATCGTCATAATAAACTGCTGGAGGTCTTCTGCTGCACTGATCAGACATGCATATGTGTGCTGTGTGTCATGGATGAACACAGAGGACATGATACAGTTTCAGCTGCGGCCGAGCGAGTTGAAAAACAGGTAAGAGAGTCCAGTAATCATTAAATAGTTAGTTTTTTTTGACTGCAATAAACAATGTATAGTGCATGATCTTGTGTCTGTGTATGAAACGCACCATATGTGCCTTGCCTTGTAATAAACCAAGTTGTGGCACCCAACCCTGGCGATGACTATATTACATAAACACATGTACCCCCTTTATGATCGGTTTGGGAGGGGGTTATATTAAGCTTTCATGCATTTTATATCATTGGCATCTAAGAAGACTGGAAGAGACTTACATTACTGGACCATTATAAGAGTATCTTTAGCAAATACATTAATGCTCACCTCCTCACAGAAACAGTTAGAGGAGAGCTGCAGAAAAACCCAGCAGACAATCCATCAGAGACATAAGCACCTGCAGCAGATGAAAGAGGACATTAAGTCTCTTAAGGTGAGTTCCAATCTGAAAGGAAGAGGGGCAATCTGGAGGTTTCAAGGTGCCCAGAACAGAATGTGTCCCCAGAAAGATGGGAGTCCACTCCAGGCATTTTGATATAGAGTTTTGATATTTAAGCTATTTTTATAAGAGTTCAGAATTTCTGACCTCTGGCTTTTCCAGCCTATAGGGCTGAACTCATTTGGAACCTTCATGCTAATTATGAAACAAAGTGGCAATATAATGAAATATCTACTTGTATCTCCAAACAGCACTGTGCTCAGGCAGCAGTGGAGGACAGTGAGAGGATCTTTACTGAAATGATCCGCTCCATTGAGAGAAGACGCTCTGAGGTGACACAGCAGATTAGAGATCAGGAGAAGGCTGAAGTGAGTAAAGCTGAAGAACTTGTGGAGAAACTGGAGAAGGAGATTGCTGAGCTGAAGAAGAGAGATGCTGAGTTGAAGCAGCTTTCACAAACAGAGGATCATACAAGCTTTCTCCGGGTAATCTTTCTGTTAAGATATGATGAAGAAATTACACAGAAATGGCATGTGTTATCCTCACTAACAGATTGAGTATCTTTTGCAGAGTCTTCAGTCTCTGTGTTCTTTGACTGACCCAGTGGATTCATCATCCAACCTCAGTGTGTGTTCAGATGTGTCATTTGAAGAAGTGAAGGAGAATGTGTCTCAGTTGAAAGACAAAGTGGAAGATTTACTGAAGTATGGAGCAGACCAGATTTATATGAGAGGTAATGAATACACAAAGAACATGTCGTTCAACTCTACCTTCATAGGTAAATGTTGTTTTATCTTAGTAATATCAGTCTGATAACTGATCTCTTCTGTCTCTACAGCAAAAGCCACCAGACAAGACTTCCTAACATGTAAGAATCATGTCAATATTGCAATACCCATAAATGAAAACATAACTTAATTTATTGATATTTCTTTAGAATTGTTATTTGTAATTGTATTACAACAGAAACATATTAAAACACATATAACACTGTATACATTTATAACACTGTGGTACAAACACATTTCACACATTTATTATGACCGCCGTGAAGTTTAGTTTAGTCAGATTTTTTTTTTTTTTTTTTTTTGCATGTCCAAATTTCCATCAAGGATTCCCGGGACACTGAAAGACCGGGGTACACGAAACTTGGTGGGCATGTAACCCCACATGGATAGCATGGAACCATCGTTTTTCGTTTTGATCTGTAGCCCCCCCGCTGTACTGGACCCCCCGAAAGGAGGGTAGGGCAGACACAGTTTTCTGTGAATATCTTGAGAACCGTAGGGCTCACATGTGCATAAACAGATAACATAATAAACAATAAACACACGCACACACATACATTCACAGTAATCATACGTATGACACATACTCACACAGTAGACATATGTACGCATGCATGCACATGCACAAACACACATACGCAGGCAAACACACAAGCACGCACACACACACACACACACACACACACACCCACACACATAAACATAAATGTGTACACGCACACATGCACACAATTCAAGAATTTCTCAGAATTATGAACAGGCAAGATGGGGGTGGGGTTGTATAAAATGAATTTTACATGTGAAGTCTATGAACTAATCATGTTTTGGTACTTGTTGTCTAGCAGATACCAGTGAAAATTGAGTGTGGATAATGCAATTTAGTGAGACAGTTAGCCTTTCAGCGTGATTTATTTTTGTGGAAAAAATGTGCTGGACTGGGCGGCGGTCATATTTTGTACCGCTCTGCGGTACATCTAGTTTACACTGCAGGAACATAAATTAGATTCAAGGAAGAACTTTTGTACCCATTTTTCAAAGTGCTATTACATTCATACATGCACACTTTACTTTTAGGTTCTAGAACTACACAGTAGTGAATTATTAATGAAAGGCAAATATTATTATTATTATCATCTCAATAACGGTTTTACATTTTCCCTCCTCAGACTTATGCCAACTCAATCTAAATCACAACACAGCAAAACCAAATCTTTATTTGTCTGATAGTAATAATGAAGTCACTTTTAAACTTAAGACACTGTCATATCCTGACAATCCAGAGAGATTTGACTATTGGCCACAGGTGCTGTGTAAGGAGGCTGTAACTGGAAGATGCTACTGGGAGGCGGAGTGGAGCCCGGGTGACATAGACACGGAATGGGGAGGTTTTGTAGCAGTGTCCTACAAAGAGATCTGCAGAAAGAGACGAGGCCAAGAGGTTCTGTTTGGGTTCAACAAGCACTCTTGGAGTTTAGACTGCTGGTCCACTAAATGCTCTTTCATACACAATGAAGAGGTGACGCAACTCGGTGTTATTCCCAGCAGAAGAATTGGAGTGTATGTGGATCACAAAGCTGGAATTCTGTCTTTTTACAGCATCTGCATCTGTGACAAAATGACCCTCCTGCACAAAGTCAAGACCACATTCACTCAGCCACTCTATCCTGGTTTTTGTTTACGTTATTTAAACACAAAAGTGAAGCTATGCCATTAGGTATGCCATTTTGTTTGGGTGTCACCTGTCTCAGTCAAATGCATATTTAGTGCCAAAATTGAAAAATGTGCTTATTTAGGAAGCCCGGGGCATTTTTGAGACAAAGTTGGCAACCAGTCTTACTTTGTCAATTTGGGTGTGCTGAATTAAAATCTGCAATACAAGCTCTATCTGAGCTCTGGTGACCTATAGAGGTCATTGAACTGTGGGGCTGTAAGCGTCCTAGCTGAACACAGTTCCTCAGCTTCATAAGCAATGAAATGTACTAAAATGATTAATTAAGTTAACAAATGGCCTTGTTTGGTAAATATTGGGGTGCTGAATTGACTTTTTCATTTGCAAAACCACATATGACCTCTGATAACCTCAAGGTTATCAGAGGTCAGTGGTGTCATTGATAATGAAATGTTGTCCCATTCCAGTTCCAGGTTCCAGTTCACCTAATTAGTTGTGAAATGTTCTTCCTTTTGTTGTCTTTATCATTACACCACTTTTCCAGCCTGTTGCCCCCATCCTAACTTTTTTAAGACATGTTGCTGGCATCAAATTCAAAATGTGCTTATATTTTCAATGAAATAGTCAAATGTATCTCCTTCAACAATTGATATGTTCTCAATCAAATATAGGGTTAACATGATTTGTAAATTATATCATTCTTTTTTATTCACATTTCACAGAACATCCCAACTTTTTCAGAATTCGGGTTGTATTATTTTTTATCTATTTTTATTTTTCCTTGTTCCTCTACAATTTTATGTAGGTTCTCATTAGTTTTTATTTTAGTATTGTTTTTACTACAATTATTATTGGCTTTGTTACTGAAAATGCAGATTACCCTCAATGAACCTCCGAGACTAAATAATGGTTGAGTGAAGGAAACATGTATTTGTTGTCAAAGAAAGCAGGGCTCTACACATAACAACGTCATAATATTTAATATGGCTATTCCAGATTTGTATTGCTGTATGCATTTAATTTTTTTTCTCATTTACACCTTTGAAAGAGATGTGCTGTGTGTTTTGGTGCTGGGTGGCACTGCTGCAGACCTCTCTGTTTTCTCTATTTAGACAACGCTTTTGTTTACACCGTGCTAGATTCTAGTTTGTTTACACCGTGCTGGGTTCTAGTTTGTTTACACCATGCTGGGTTCTAGTTTGTTTTACACCATGCTGGGTTCTAGTTTGTTTACACCGTGCTAGATTCTAGTTTGTTTTACACCATGCTGGGTTCTAGTTTGTTTTACACCGTGCTGGGTTCTAGGGTTCTAGTTTGAGCTGGATGATTTTTTTGAAGATGATGAGACACTGTCACACAATAAAATTTTCATTATGAACACAGTGTCAATTTCTTATCACTGATTTTCATGATGTAGGCCAGAGTGAGTGAGTGAGTGAGTGTGTTGGCCTGGATGTAGTTTGTGTATGGGGAACGGGCAGTGGTTTAGACTAGTTAGCTAGGTATAGTGGATATACTGTGATCAACCCCAAATGTTAATAACCCTTGCTTATTTTAAGTGGGTATACTGAGATGGTGATGCTTTTGAAGTGGGTATACTGCGTAGTCCTGTGTATCACATAGACTACTGAAATGTAGAGGTGCACACACATCTATACTGATTCTACAGGTGCTGGATACTAGAAATACTGAGCAAAACAAAAGAAAAGATATCCGCAGACTGTTTCTAAAGCTCCCAGTTTAATGGTGGGTGATACACAACGTTTCGACCACTCAGGTCTTTGTCAGGTGACACTTGATCGAAGACCTGAGTGGTCGAAACGTTGTGTATCACCCACCATTAAACTGGGAGCTTTAGAAACAGTTTGCGATATCTTTTCTTTTGTTTTATCACATACAGTAGACTACAACACTTGGTGGGGAAGAATTACAAATGAAGTCTTGCTTTACATCTTCAAACTTGCAATATAAGTGTTGATAAGTTGCTTTGAGAAAGCTGACTGGCCTTCTTGTTGAGGTTATTTGCCATTTAATCTAAAAGACGTTTACACTACATAAAGATTTGAGATAAAGCTCTCTGTTTATTCTCAGTTCACTAAAGCATCTGGCTTCACCATGCCAGCTGGCTTTACTGACGTGGATTACAGTAATGATACGCAACACCAATAGAGGGCGCTGCAGCTACTGGAGCTGTGTGAAATTCCTTTGAGAGTCCACAGTAGTGCAAATGGTGATGACAATGAGCCTCAGTGGAGACTGCAACCCATGACAGAGACCAACATCAGGTAGTGCATGGCTATTTTGTAGATATGGGCCAATTCATTATATACAGTTAAAGACAATGATCTGTATAAATTGGCTTGTTTGTTTGTATTCTCAGCTATACTCTGAGTGCAAGAATAAATCAATCTAAGTTTAGACAGGTGAATGAATGCACTCTTATCTGTTTTCATCTGAGTCAGGTAAATGTGTAATCCCTGTCTGAGCACTGATAAAGTCCCTTCATATATCAAGTCAGTTGTAGATGCATTTATAGACATTGTTTACATTTATTGATATATTTATGAATTAGTTCACCAGTACATACATATTAACAGTGATATATATTATCAGTATATTAGGGTATATCATTTGCCTATGGGTATTCTTCTACTAAACACCTGATTATCCTGGAACCTTGCTCTGCTAGCTCAGTTTCCAGTACAGTTGTGATAGCATGTATGCACACAGTGAGAAATATCAATAGTATACATTGTAAAAGGACAATAAACATTAAATAACAATTGCCCATTTTTCTACAAGTACGTTTCTGACACTTTTTTATGCCCAACACAATTACCACATCTGGATCACCAAGATCTGGAAAGGCTAACTAGAAATGAAACATCTTCCAAGACACATCTATCTCTGTTCTTAACAATCTGTCACTGTCAGTCTGAATAAAAGTGACAATAAATGTTCATGGCGTTCAGAAGGACAGCTTTACCTGTGATCCAACTGGTACCCAAAAGCCAGGATAGAGGGGTTGGGTGAATTTGGTCTGGACTTTATGTAGGAGAATCATTGTATCAGACACACAATAGAATGATAGAATTCCTGCTTTGTGATCCACAAACACTCCTATTCTGGAGCAGCTGATGACTGGAGGGAGTTCAGTCTCAGTTTTATCATGGAGGAAAGAACACTTGTTAGGAGAGTGGTGCAAACTCCAGGACTGGTTGTTATGGCCAAACCTGCTTTCATTGCCACCTCCTTTCCTGTGTATGCCTTTGTAAGATACTGCAGTGTAACCTCCCCACAAGCCACTTTCACTCCACTCTGCCTCCCAGTAGCATCGCCCAGTTAAGCCCTTTCTACAGAGCACCTGCTGCCAGCAGTCAAATCTCTCTGGGTTGTCAGGGTACAACTGGACTGTGCCGCAGTAGAAGACCTCCGTTGTTTGTCTACCCAGACAAAGGTTTCTGTGCACAGTGTTGAGGTCTAGTTGCAGATGGGATGAATCTAAAGACAGACATTGACAGACATTGAATACAGTGGATTTCAGACTTCAATAGCATTGTATTTTATTTTCAGCATGTTATCTGTTGTATATGTTTTAAATCAATTTAACAGTATATTACCTTATGGAAATGTATGTATGTATGTATAATACTTGTTAGTTGATGCTGTGCAGAACAGTTTACTAACTATCTATCTAGTGTGTGTGTGTGTGTGTGTGTGTGTGTGTGTGTGTGTGTGTGTGTGTGTGTGTGTGTGTGTAAGTGAGTGTTTTGTGTGTGTGTGTATGTTGGCCTGGATGTGATTTCAGTAGGGGGGAGAGGGAAGACTTACAAGTTAAGAAATGTTCTCTTGTCTTGGATTCTGTGGTAGGAACCTGAAAGTCTATATCCATGAAGATCATAGCATTAATTTTAGGAATTGCTTACTAATAACTGTTTACTAAAAGAAAATGACTCATACCTTTTCCAGACATTTGCCCAACTCCCAGTGAGCAGAAGTGTTCTATTTGTTCTTTGAGAAAATAAATATTTTTCATCACCACCTCAAAGCACAGATCTTCATTTACATGGACTATATCTCCAATCATGGATTCAGAAGGTGGAGAAAGAGATGGAAAGCCCTGTAAACACAAGTGGAGAAATAACAAGTTTATTTCCTTCCTTATTACATCCCACATTATCATTGTGTTTGGATGAGTCAGCAAGGCAGAAAGAGAGAAACAGAAAGTTCTACCAGTAGAAAAAGGATATGGTCCTCAGTATGTGAAAGCTGCTCCAAGTCCGTCTCACTCTTCTTCAGCTCAGCAATCTCTTGCTCCAGTTTCCCCATGAGTTCTTCAACTCGACTTGCCTCAGCCCTCTCCTGATCTCTGATCAGCTCTATCACCTCAAAGTGTCTTCTCTCAACAGAGCGGATCATTTCAGTGAAGATCCTCTCACTCTCCACCACTACTGCCTGAGCAGAGATCTGTTAAGAGACACAAATGACAGTTTGAATATCATCCTGGAGAGCTTATTCTTCACACTCAGTGTCAGTGTGTCTCCTCACTCTGCCTTAACTTGAGGTCAGCACTTACCTTCAGATTTTTCACATCCTGTCGAAGCTCCTTGAGTTCTTTCACTTTCTCTTGTATTTGCCACTGGACTTTCAACATCAATTCCTGTAACTGTCTCTGTGGTAGGTAAATTGTTCATTTGCACTTTAGTCAAGAGCATAACAATGTTATACTTAAAGCAACAGTATTCAGGTTTACTTATTGTGGGGTGTATTATAGATAACTAATTATGGTGTATAGACATGTATGGACCGGATTTAGCAAAAATCCTAAAATCTCTAAAACAGCTGATTATGGTCAAATATTACCATCGGCTGTCTGTATCCTGATAAGGACAGGGTATGACCCCTGCTCTGAAATGTTTATGAAAGACTGTGTCCTATGAGAGACAGTTTGAGCAAAGTGGCAATGCTGCAGAGCAGAGCTCTGACCCTAAGCAATGTCTTCCCTGAGCACAAACTCTTGATCTGATACATATGAGCAATAATTAATGACACTATAGGGCAAGATCACATCCTTACCTGTTTCACTGTCCTCTGTGTAGTGGCTGCAACTGTATCATGTTGTTTGTGTTCATCCATAGCACACAGCACACATATACATTTTTGGTCAGTACGACAATAGACCTCCAATAATTTATCATGTTGAGAGCAGATCAGATCCTGTAGGTTTCCAGTGGCATCAATTACTTTGTGTTTCTTCCCTGGGTTGAGATCATTATGAACTCTGAGGTGAGTTTCACAGTAAGAGGACAGACAGACCAGACAGGACTTGACAGACTTTCGTTTTCGCCCAGTGCAAACATCACACTCCACATCTCCAGGTCCAGCATAACAGTGAGCAGGAGGAGCAGCCTGGAGTCCCATGATCCTCAGTTTGTCCACCACTTCAGCCAGCATTGTGTTTCTTCCTAGAATAGGCCTCGAAGTGAAGGTCTGTCGGCACTGTGGGCAGCTGTAGACTCTCTTCTGATCTTCCTGATTCAAGCAGCCTGTAGTGCAGTCCATACAGAAACTGTGTCCACAGGGAAGAGTGACAGGATCCTTCAGCAGATCCAGGCATATCGGACAGTTGAAGTGCTCCTGAGTCCATAAGTCTATTACTGCAGCCATTTTACCATATTCTCTGACCCCTCTCAAGTACAGAACTAAACTATTCACTTTCAGTTTACTGTAATGAGAGGGGATCTGGGGAATGGGAGTGGCTTGCTCTATATGAGATTGCAGGAGAGGGACAAAACTGCACCAACCAGTTTCATAGACAGGAACAAGAAATCAAGGTCAGTCTCTAAAAAAATACTCCTTTTAAAATGACCACATTAAACCAAAGTGAAACCAAAGATGTTTATTTTACTATACATTCTGTATGTCTTTGTTCTGTTTTGCTATGTTGTGTTTGAAATGTAGAGGATTCTGTCCCCGTTAACAATGTAGGAAAAAAGATCACAAATGACGAATGAAAAACCAAGATGTGAAAGGCTCATAGTGAATAAAACAATAAAGGCAGAATAAGGGAGAGCGGACTGCCTGTTGTTTGAACACTTGTGGCCAAAAAAAAGACAACAAAAGTACTGTTCATCAAAATATCTTTTCATTTGCTGGTTGCTATTGATGTTTACTCTTATGCTTACTCTTACAGTTGTTGGTCATTTCCACATCCTTGCATATTTGATTCAGTCATTTTTCTATAGGAAAGTATAAGTGTCCACTGTTACTTAAATTATGAAATCAGTCAATAAAACATGCACAATGATTTTGGAAGGGCTATACTGACGAGAGTCTGTAACACCTTTCGTTGTCTACAAATTATTTAAAAAATGCCCCCAGCTGCCTGGCTGCTCTAGCTGTTAGCTACAGCAACTCAAGCTAAGTAGCACTGATTGTTTCCCTTTTTTTCCCTACCGAGGGTACTTGTGACCTTGAGAGATCTATGTGAACAATTGGAAATTCACCTTTAAAGGTGCCATGTGTAAGAATTGAGGTAAAAATATCCAAAAAATGAGCTACACGCATCAAATGAATGAGAAGAAATATGGGCGATGATGTCATTAAAAAAATGCCAAGGTATAGTGCTGCAGAGATATCAACCAGAATTAGCATGCTAAATTACTAGCCACAGCCCGACAGGTGTCATAATACCAGTTTCGGCCATGGGAGGCAGTATGCGGGCAACATAACCTGCAAACTGCAATACACGTTTCTCGGTTGTTATTCCAGGGTAGACCAACTCACTTTCTGGAGGTATACTGCCCCCATCTTTTATGGAATGTGGAGTATGAATTGATTTTTTGGCAGATATTACACATGGCACCTTTAAAGGTGAATCCTTGATCACGAGCACAAGCACCGCTTATGGATAGAGATCATTATAGCCTAAATGAGATCAAAATTCCAAAAGAAACAACATATTTGAAATAACACACACACACACACACACACACACACACACACACACACACACACACACTAGATAGATAGTTAGTAAACTAAGTATTATACATACATACATACATTTCCATAAGGTAATATACTGTTAAATTGATTTAAAACATATACAACAGATAACATGCTGAAAATAAAATACAATGCTATTGAAGTCTGAAATCCACTGTATTCAATGTCTGTCAATGTCTGTCTTTAGATTCATCCCATCTGCAACTAGACCTCAACACTGTGCACAGAAACCTTTGTCTGGGTAGACAAACAACGGAGGTCTTCTACTGCGGCGCAGTCCAGTTGTACCCTGACAACCCAGAGAGATTTGACTGCTGGTAGCAGGTGCTCTGTAGAAAGGGCTTAACTGGGCGATGCTACTGGGAGGCAGAGTGGAGTGAAAGTGGCTTGTGGGGAGGTTACACTGCAGTATCTTACAAAGGCATACACAGGAAAGGAGGTGGCAATGAAAGCAGGTTTGGCCATAACAACCAGTCCTGGAGTTTGCACCACTCTCCTAACAAGTGTTCTTTCCTCCATGATAAAACTGAGACTGAACTCCCTCCAGTCATCAGCTGCTCCAGAATAGGAGTGTTTGTGGATCACAAAGCAGGAATTCTATCATTCTATTGTGTGTCTGATACAATGATTCTCCTACATAAAGTCCAGACCAAACTCATTATAACCAGGGATCAGGCCATCTCCTTAACACCTACATCTTTAAACACACAAACCCGGATGAAAGTGAGGCGTTTTTTATTAGTTGATTTCTCTCACAAAAAATAAATCGCTCTTTTCACTACAGCTTGTTACATTAGGGTTTGGACAAAAAATAGCAAAATAAAATAAAAGCTGTGTTATAAAGTTGACTGGTATTTAACAGATGCTATAGTGACATGGACTTGCAATGGGCGAGAATTGAACCCAGGTCAAGCAATTGTCAGACAGTAACATTACCGCTGCTCCTCCACACCCGTTATAATATGCCAAGCCAAACAACACATATTTATTGATTCTGATATGTATACAACAAAGTCCGGTTATAATGAAGTGCACTATCTTCAGTATGTACAAATGACAAATTATTAATGCATTGGACAGCATTGTAAACATGAATCAGATCTATGAACATGAACTAATCTCCAAAAAATACCCATACACAGAACTGCGTTGCCAAGGAATTCTGGAAGAACTTATCCTTAAAAATAGTATGTTGTTGTTATGTCTATAGCCTTGTTTTATCTGACAAGAAATACGTGTATGTTTAAACCAAATCAACATGCATTTGATTGAGACTGGTGGATTTTTTTTAAGGCAAGGCAGAGTCAGAAATGAAACTGCATAGTGCTAGAAATATTTGGGTGCATCAGGTAGATGGAAAAGGTTCATCATGTTGGGTGATGACACCCACACAAAATGGCATACCTAATGGCATAGCTTTACTTTTGTGTTATAATGTTTGAAAGAAAAACCAGGATAGAGTGGCTGAGTGAATGTGGCCTGGACTTTGTGCAGGAGGGTCATTTTGTCACTGTGGATGCTATAAAAAGACAGAACTCCAGCTTTGTGATCCACATACACTCCAATTCTACTGCTGCGTTTAACACTGAGTTTAGTCTCCTCTCCATTGTGTATGAAAGAGCATGCAGTGGAAGAGCAGTTTAAACTCCAAGAGTGTTTATTGTACCCAAACTGGGCCTGTTGGTCTTCTCTCTTCCTGCAGATCTCGGATACTGCTACAGAACCTCCCCAATGTTCTGAGCTCCACTCCACCTCCCAGTAGCATCTTCCAGTCACAGCCTCCTTACACAGCACCTGTGGCCATAGGTCAAATCGCTCTGGATTGTCAGGATATGACTGTGTATAGTCTACAAATACCTTCCTTATTACCATCAGACAAATGAACATTTGGGTTTGCTGTGTTGGGATCTAGATTGAGTTGACAAAAGTCTGAGGAGGAAAAAGGTAACAGTTATTGAGATAATAATCCTTAAATTTGTCTTTCATTAATAAAGCACTACTGTGTAGCTCTAGAACCTAAAAATAAAGTGTGCACTGAATGTAATAGCACTTTGAAAAATGGGTACAAAAGTTATACCTTGAATATAATTTATGTTCGTACTGTTTGAGTAATGTGTTACTTCTTTTTAATTAATAGTATAGTAATGTGTTACTAAATTTTTGTTATCAACATTTTGTAATGTGTTATTTCTTGTTAATCAACATATAGTGCACTAATATGTTGTTAATCGACGTAATGTGTTTTGTTTATATTGAATTACTTCCTGTTAATGTGTAAACAGCTCTGCCTTAGTGTCTTAGCAGTAACTTGCATTATTCTTACATTTTAAGAAGTCTTGTCTGGTCAAGAGCTCATGGGGAGAGGATATTTGTATCACTTTTGCTGTACAGAAGAGATCATTTATCAGACTGGTTTTACTCAGATAAAACAAAATGTACCTATGAAAGTGGAGTAGTACAAAATGTTCTTTGTGCATTACCTCTCATTGAAATCTGTTCTACACAATGCTTAAATAAATCTTCTACTTTATCTTTCAACTGAGACATTTCCCTTCACTTCTTCAAATGACATATCTGAACAGAAACTGAGGTTGGATGATGAATCATCTGGGTCAGTCAAGGAACACAGAGACTGAAAACTCTGCAAAAAGAACACAAGCTGTTATTGAGGAAAACAGATGACATTTCTTTATCATATCTTTGCAGAAAGATTACCCGGAGAAAGCTTGTATGATCCTCTGTTTGTGAAAGCTGTTCCAGCTCAGCATCTCTCTTCTTCAACTCAGCAATGTCTTTATCCAGTTTCTCCATGAGTTCTTCAGCTTTACTCACTTCAGCCTTCTCCTGATCTCTAATCAGCTGTGTCACCTCAGAGCGTCTTCTTTCAATGGAGCGGATCATTTCAAGATCCTCTCACTGTCCTCCACTGCTGCCTGAGCACAGTGCTGTTTGGAGATATAAGAGGACATTTAAATTATTTTGCCACTCTGTTTCATAACTGGCATAAATGTTACATTATATGCTGAAAAAGCTAAAGGCCTGGGTAGAAATGGGGCAATGTTAGAATAATAGCCTAAATATCAAAACTCTACATAGCATGCCTGCTAGACTCCCATCTTTCTGGGCCCACATTCTGTTCTGGGCACCTTGAAACATCCAGACTGCCCCTCTACCTCTCAGATTGGAACTCACCTTAAGAGACTTCATGGCCTCTTTCATCTGCTGCAGGTGCTTATGTCTCTGATGGATTGTCTGCTGGGTTTTTCTGCAGCTCTCCTCCAACTGTTTCTGTGAAGAGGTAAAATCCATTTGCTATCTCACCACATATTGAGAGATATTTTAGCACATATTGTGCAGGTAAGTACAAACACACCCTCTTCAAACTTAAGCCAGGGGGTAAAGTTCACTATCTGGTTTGCAAAGCATGGCACATATCATTTTAAAGTGCATTTCATACAGGCAATTCAATGGACTACACATTGTTTATTGTAGTCTTACCTGTTTTTCAATTCGCTCAGCCGCAGCTGAAACTGTTTTATGTCCATTATGTTCATCCATGACACACAGCACACATATGCATGTCTGATCAGTGCGGCAGAAGACCTCCAGTAGTTTATCATGACGAGAACAGATCAGATCTTCTAGTTTACCAGCAGCATCAACCACTTTGTGTTTCTTCCCTGGGTTGAGATCATTATGAACTCTGAGGTGAGTTTCACAGTAAGAGGACAGACACACCAGACAGGACTTGACAGACTTTTGTTTTCGCCCAGTGCAAACATCACACTCCACATCTCCAGGTCCAGCATAACAGTGAACAGGAGGAGCAGCCTGGAGTCCCATGATCTTCAGTTTGTCCACCACTTCAGCCAGCATTGTGTTCCTGCCCAGAACTGGTCTGGGTCTAAAGGTCTGTCTGCACTGTGGGCAGCTGTGGACTCCCTTCAGCTCTTCCTGATCCCAGCAGCCTGTAATGCAGTCCATACAGAAACTGTGACCACAGGGAATAGCAACAGGATTTTTCAGTAAATCCAGACAGATTGGACAGCTGAACGCATCCTGACTCCATATAACACTGGCCTCTGCCATTTTGGGTCACTTTCTTTTCTGTCTTGAGTCACTCACTGTTCTTATCCCCTGATGACACAATTGGAGGCACAACTGACTTTCGTTTCTGTGGGAAAAGGCTGGGCACTGAGCAGAGGGAGTGGCCTCCTCAGTCAGTGTGTGTGTGTGAGGAAGTGGGAGGGGCAGCAGTGCAGAGCGCACAAGAGAACAACACTGCATCAGGTGGAGTGTTGCATTATGGGGGGAAAGAACAAATAAGAAATATATGACATAGAAAGGCAGATTATGTAGATATGTACAAACCTGAGATACCTATATTTGATATTTTGAATATACAAACAAAATTAATAAATAAAGAAAATAAACAGAACAGGATACAGTATGTGTCCAAAAACTATGCTTGGTAAGCTGATGTACATGACTAAATGAATTGAGGTATTGTCATCAATGTGCTCCAGGTATAGGCTTGAACCCACTTGAGATCTTTCAGACATTTATTGTTATCATAGGTAGTCTACTAGAATCATTTTTTTTTTGCAATTATATAACAGCCAATAATCCATATTATGGGGTTATATTTGTTTCAATAATATTTGTAAATGTGCAGAGGGTGATCCACAAGTATTTCTTGATTTGCATGCGTGTTTTGATATCCACAAATGAATTACAAAATAAAAAAATCCCATTTGTAACTTGTATATTGATTTTTACAAATATACTGTAGATGTGTATTTGTAAATAATATGGCATTTGTAAAACTGATAATTGCCTTTGTGAAATGTGATTTAGCATTTGTGGATCATGTTTTTTTATTTCTCCAGTGCATTTAACACCATCCAGCCTTGGCTGCTGGGGGAGAAGATGCAGAGGATGCAGCTGGCCACCACCATCACTTCCTGGATTATGGACTACCTCTCAGATAGGCCACAGTTTGTTCGGCTGGGGGGCTGTGTGTCTGAGCGGGTGGTCAGCAGTACAGGAGCACCTCAGGGGACTGTGGTATCCCCTCTCCTTTTCACACTCTACACCTCTGACTTCCAATACAACTCTGAGTCTTGTCATCTGCAGAAGTTCTCAGATGACTCTGCATAGGTGGGGTGTGTTGGGGGGGGGGGGGTAGAAACAGAGTACCGGCAGACAGTGGATCACTTTGTGGAGTGGTGTGGTAGCAACCACCTGCTCTTAAATGTGGCCAAGACCAAAGAGATGGTGGTGGACTTTAGCAGGAACAGGACTAAGCCAAACACCCTCACCGCCTCACCGTCCTGGGGGAAGAGGTGGAGGTGGTGGAGAACTATAAATATCTGGGGGTTCACATAGACAATAAACTGGACTGGAAGCATAACACTGAGGCTGTCTACAAGAAGGGTCAAAGCAGGCTCTATTTCTTGAGGAAGCTTAATAGTGGGGTCGTATGTATGTGTAATTTTTCTCAGTCATTTCAAATTGGTGTTAAAGTTTGGTTTTCACTTCTAAGTTGAAGTGAAAGGTCTATAGAACAATTTGAGTCCGAGTGTCAAACACACAGATAACAAAATAGCCTCTAGGGGGCGCTGCAAAATATTTAAACTGCTACAACTTTTGACTAGTTTAACCAATTATAACATATGAGGTATGTATGGATTCAGAATTAAAAGGAGAAACTGGTGAGCTAAGCATTTGGTTACCAGATTAAAATCACACTTTATAATAAACACACTTTTAGCCTATGGACAGCAAAATGGTGCTTTTTTTTGATAAAGGGTGGAAATGCCCTCAAAGTTGCAATGAAACATCATTTTTAAAGTTATTGTAAATAAAGCCTGGGTAATCACTCAACTCGATTTAAGATCGTTGTTCAGAATATCCCTGAAGCACAAAGATACCTAGGATACCCATACACAAATGGTTGCATAAAGCCGATGTGATATTAAGCACCCAACTTACAACTTTCAGTTTATAAATTTAGGATCATGTACCATTAGGATCATGTCAGTACCAACTTTTTTTTTTTTAAATCAAGCCATCATTTTATTCATGGAAAAATTCACAAAAGAACTTTATATCTGGAAGAAAGTAAATCAATAATAATGTGTGTGAAATTTTGAGACACCCATTGCCTAATACAGGCTTGTGAAAAAGGCTAGAGGGCTATTTTTGAGTACATAAATCAATGACCAATGACACAGTTTCTGAATAAAGACGGTTTTAGGTAGTCATGAAGTAGTCGTGATATAGCCTAAAGTAGTCTAATAGGCAACAGACCCATTACACAGCTCAGTCATCATCATGGGCATTGCCTAGCTCTCTATATCAGGGCCGTGCAGAAACCTTTGGAGGGCCAGGGGCTCAAATTGAAAAAGGGGCACATGAAACAAGATTTTTAAACATATGTCAGCATAATTTACAGTTCAATCCTTTAAATTATAGCGACCCATATTGAAACAAAATTCAACATGGAATCTTACAACACATCATACTATAGTATATAGATCATTAACCCCACCAGGTGAAATCTTTATCTATTTGCTTTTATGTGTGGTGTGTGTGTGTGTGTGTGTGTGTGTGTGTGTGTGTGTGTGTGTGTGTGTGTGTGTGTGTGTGAGAGAGAGAGAGAGAGAGAGAGAGAGAGATCCATTGCCTTTTGTGGCTTTCTTTCTGCATTTGTCTACTGTCTTCGAGGCATCTTGCACTGCATAATTCAATATCATGATTTATAAAACAAAACACAATTTAACTTTGTAAAAACCAACCTGAATTGACATGAATCTAGCTTTAATCAGTTTTATAGCTGTAGTTCAGCTGTTGTTCAGTTGTTCAGCTTTGAATCAGAAAATATAGTTTAAAATTATAGCAATAATTATAGTATAAAATAATAATTATATAAAACTGGTATAAAAAAAACAATCTGTTGGTGATTTATTGTAATCTCACAATGAAAGAAATTAGGAAAAATCCAACCTTGAAGGGAAGCAAACTTATTTGGAGAAAAAAGAAAATCTCATAAAGAAATAAATATTTGTAACAAAAACATATTGCTCACAATTATTGGCACCCCTGCTTGTAATAACTTCTTAAGCCTCCCTGTGCCAATAAAACCCCATAAAGTTGGAGAATACAAAGCAAGGGATTTAAGACCGTTCGTCTTTACAAAATCTCTCCAGATCATCCAGATTCCTAGGTCCACACTCCTCTTTGACTCACCCCACTGTTTTCCTATGGAGTTTAGATCAGGGGACTGAGATGGCAATGTCTGAAGCATGATTTTGTGTTCAGCAAACAATATTTGTTTTGATCTGGACATTTGCTTTGGTTCATTGACCTGATGAATGACCCAATCATGACCAACTTTTAGTGTCTTGGCAGAGATTGGCAGATTTCCTTTGAAAATGTTCAGGTTTTTCATGACACCATACACCTTAATTAGGTTCTCAAGGCCTTTGGGAATAAAAACAGCCCCACAATAGCACAGCCCCTCCACCATAATTCTCATTAGGCATCGGGTTCTTTTCAGTATAGCCATTCTTCTATGTACACCAAACACATCTAAAGTTTCTAGCCAAAGAGCTCAATTTTCATTTCATCTGACAATAGACCACACTTCCAGATAAAGTCACTGTACCATTCAGTAACTGCTGCCGTTTACATTAATAGTTAAATGGCTGGACAGGCTTTTACCTGCATGCCCTCTAAAAAAGCTATTAGCAGTGAGGTCACTTTTGAAGATTTTTTTGGGGACTTGGTGACCCCAAGATGATACATCATCGGTTTAATACCGCTATTATCTGGCCCTATAGCCCAGAAACCCCCATTCAACCCCATCTTCAACCTTTACAATTTATCTTCATTCACTTACATAAACATACTGTCTACTGTTTTAGCCAAAATTGTGCAAAGTAAAGAGGCATCATACAGGCCCCTCTGATTGGACAGTCTATCAGTCAATCCCCTTCAACAACCATTTCCATTGATTCAATTCATTTCTTGAATTTCCCCTAGGGATCAATAAAGTATATCTATCTATCTATCTATCTATCTATCTATCATGCATGGGATATCATAGGCCTAATGTTTGTTTGTGACAATGCAAGGGATTAGGCCTACTACGTGTTTTAGTGGGGCACACTAGTGTGCCGTGAGAGATCATCAGGTGTGCCGCAGAAAATTACCCAAATGTCACTCACTGGTCCAGAAAAGCAACTGCATCAACAAATTTAGTTAGAAATAATGTTTCATTGCAACTTTGAGGGCATTTCCACCCTTTATCTAAAAAAAAAAAACCACCCCAGAGGCCATTTTTTATCTGTGTGTTTGACACTCAGACTCAAATTGTTCTATAGACCCTAAACTTCAACTTGGAAGTGAAAACCAAACTTTAACACAAATTTGAAATGACTGAGCCTTAAACAACCCCACTATAAGTCTTTTAATGTGTGCACTAAGATATTACAAATGTTTTATCAGTCTGTGGTAGCAAGTGCAATTTTCTTTGCTGTCACCTGCTGGGGTAGCAGTATCAGGGCCAGTGACTATAACAGACTGAACAAGCTAATTAAGAAAGCAGGCTCTGTGCTGGGGACTACTCTAGAGCCTCTAGAGTTGGTGGTGGAAAGGAGGTGGTGCAGAAATTGTTACACATCATGGACAATACATCACATCCCATCCCCTACACAGTACACTGGCAAAACGACAAAGTGTTTTTAGTTGGTGGTTTCGCCAACTCAGTTGCAGTAAGGACAGATATAAGAAAACCTTACCCACAGCAATAGAACTGTACAACGACTCTCCTTTGAGTAGAGAGAGACAATTTATCTTTTAATCTTTTATATCTAATATGGAGGCAATTGTCTTGATTTATTATTAGGCAGTTACACTTTGGTACTTGGATGTGTATGGTACCTTGACAGCTACCACATGCTATGTCTTGTGGGTGAAAGTAATTTTTTGTTTATGTATGTGGACTATATGTGTGCTTGCTGTATGTACTAAAGGCTGCTGAAACAACTGAATTTCCCTGTGGGATAATTAAAGTATATCTATCTATCTATCTATCTATCTATCACCAGCACACACATTCAATTCAATTCAAGTTTATTTATATAGCACGTTTCATATCGCATACACAGACTCAATGTGCCTTTAGAAAAAATATAGAAAAATACTATCAAATAGACATTTAAAAATACATTAAAAGTAAAATTAACAGAAAGTACAACATTCTAGTTTAAATGATAATATAAATAAAAATGAAAGTCATCGCAGCAACTTGGAAAGGCCTTAAAGGAGAATTGTGTTGAAACATGATACCGAGTGTGAACGTATGTCTCAAAGCCCATCTCGGCTTGTCCCCTGCACTCTAAAATCTGGAGCTAGTTAGCCGATGCTACCAACAGCTTTTTCAATGGTGGTGCTTCGGCATCGGGCTAGCCATGCAAATAAATCACTGTTTTACACCATTTACGAGGCTCAATGTATCTCCACACTTCATTGGTAGACTTCCGAGGGCCCTGGCATTTAAAACGAGACATTGAGAACTTTGAAAAAGCACTGGTAGTTCACTTACAAGACGATTTATGCAGATAGTATCTTCATGAAGTTTAGCGTTTGCAGCCATCTTGAATTTAGTCACGATAAGTCGAGCGATAGTCAAATGGCTTTGTCATGTTTTCATTATGGCAGTTTATTCTCTCAGTGTTTTCCCATCCAAAAAAAGGTCAGAACTCTGTGACACTACCTGAACATGCTCAAGACAGCACTATACAGTAGCCTACTTGTACAGCCATTTGAAAACTACAGTAAAGTTAAAAATTGCTGTAGTTAGAAGAGTGAGTACAAGACACTGAATATGTATGTTTCACATTTTTACTGTGCTCTTTGCAATTCTACTAGCCTGGCGAGCCAGACCCACATTAAAATGTAGGGTCTGGGCACTCACCGTTTGCAGTGCTCAGTCCGAGGGGCGGGATAATAAGTTGTATTTCAAATTCCCTCTGCACGCATAGGGGCCTAATAGGATATTTGTTTTCAAGTAGCAGGGAATTCAAGCCAAACAGTTGCAACTCTGCCATCAATCATTATGTTACAGTAAGCCCACCAAACGACTCTATACACGATTTCAATGCCTGATTACAGTTTTTCTCAGTCGCTTTGGTGCTTTTCTCACATCACTATTAACATTTGCACAGAAGTTAGTGCAATTCTCAAAACAATTAGTGCAAACTGCAAAACCTAGTGGATGACCTGCAAAAGCATGTCACTTGCTCAAAATGGATAGTCCATTCCTCAAAAGCAGGTATTCATGTCAATGAAACTGTCAGTGTCATCAAAATGAGAAGTCTTGACACCATCGTTTATGAACAAGATAGTCAAATGGCTTTGTCATGTTTTCATTATGACAGTTCTCTCAGTGTTTTCCAATGCAAAAAAAGGTCAGAACTCGGTGACACTACCTGAACATGCTCAAGACAGCACTATACAGTACTTGTACAGCCATTTGAAAACAGTAAAGTTACACATTGCTGTAGTTAGGTGAGTAAGTGAGTACAAGACACTGAATGCGTACATTTTTACTGTATGCTCTTTGCAATTCTACAGCACTGTGACAGAATTTGATAACTAGTTCAACAATTTTGTATGACTCAAGCAATGAAATGAAGACTATTAGTTTTATTGGGAACGACTATTCAGCATTCATAAGTATATCTCATTTTGACTGACATGACATAAGCAAATGATAATGTTAAAAAACAGCAGAGAATTGTATGAAAGCAACTGATACATGTCCAAAAGTATTTGCAATTTGTTCAGAGGAAGGAGAAATTTCTACTATGATGTGCACAAATGACTAAATGTTGTGGAGGTTGAACTAGTTATGAGAATTTTCATTCTGATCTGAAAAAAGCACCAAAGCGACTGAGAAAAACTGTAAGTTTCGATTTCTGGAGCTCACAAGCCAACGGAGAGTTGCTAGACTAGCGCTAGGGGCGCGTCTAGATTTCTAGGCTACAGTTCTACAGCATTGTGACAGAATTTGATAACTAGTTCACCAATTTTGTATGTAATGACTCAAGCAATGAAATGAAGACTATCAGTTTTATTGGGAACGACTATTCAGCATCTATCTAAGTATAGTTCATTTTGACTGACATGACAAAGCAACTGAAACATGTCCAAAAGCATTGCTACTATGATGTGCACAAATAACTAAATGTTGTGGAGGTTGAACTAATGGTTATGAGAATTTTCATTCTGATCTGAGAAAAGCACCAAAGTGACTAAGAAAAACTGTTATTGTTTGAAAATAAACAGAAGTGACGTTACCCAACATCGCTTAGAGCACCTTTAATTCATAAGGTAGGGAGTTCCAGAGTGTAGGGGCATAGTGACTAAAAGCACCATGAGCGGAACTAGTATTTATTCTTGGGATTGAGAGGAGACCTTTGCTTGAGGACCGTAGGTATCTGGCTGGAATATATGCAGTGATCATATCAGAGATATAAGATGGGGCCATTCAATGATTTAAAAACAATAAAAAGTATTTTAAAATCAATTCTTTGTTTTACTGGGAGTGTAGTGATTTTAATATTGGAGATATGTCAAGTCAAGTCAAGTCAAATAATTTTTTATTTCTATAGCGCATTTCCCGGTGGCTGAGCCGCACCAAAGTGCTTCACAATAAAGTGCTAAAATAAAGCACAATAAACAAAGGAATGACCTAAGGCAAAAAGAAAAAAGAAAAGGGCTACAAGACAATGACTGTAGGACAGGGGTGGGCAACTAATTTCCCCAAGGGGCCACATGACAAACTGGGACTGTTGAGGAGGGCCGGACCCAAAATACCGAACTCAAGTCTGAACTCAATTCTGTTCAATTCTATTCTGTTCTTGTATAACATTAAGTAAATCATATGGTTTTGATTGCTACTCGTAAGAACAGATGGAAAATGTAAGGGAGACGAAGGAAAAACGGCAATATTTAATATATGTCCAGTATTTAATAGGCCTGTGCCACCATTTCATCAACAATATTTCATCATTAAATCATTACCACCATTAAATTAACAGAATTAGGCTATGAAAATGTGGAGCAGACAATAGTAGGCTGTCATTAGTTAATCAACATGCACAAAGAAAACTATTTTCATCATACTAGTCGCTAACATAAGCTTTGCAAATAAACTCGGACATATTTTGGTTACCATGACGGGGTTATCCGATTGTAAACTGTCAGTAACATTTTGAAATGAACACTTCGTATCGCCAACAAGCAGCAGTAGGAGTACGACATTCTAACAACCGTTGCGGTGGTGAGCGACGCAGACACAGGAGACACAAAACTTTGAAAGGTTTACGCCAACATAAAGGCAACTGTTCTGTTACGCAGAAGCATAAATTCTATTCACCAGCACATCAGCGAGGGTGTTTACGTCGTATGCATCCACGCACAAATGTATGGGCGTACAAATAGCAGTCGCTTTCAAAACTAGATGTACCGCAGAGCGGTACAAAATATGACCGCCGCCCAGTCCAGCACATTTTTCCCACAAAAATAAATCACGCTGAAAGGCCTATATGATTCTAACTGTCTCACTAAATTGCATTATCCACACTCAATTCTCACTGGTTTCTGCTAGACAACAAGTACCAAAACATGATTAGTTCATAGATTTCACATGTAAAATTAATTTTATACAACCCCACCCCCATCTTGCCTGTTCATAATTCTGAGAAATTCTTGAATTGTGTGCATGTGTGCGCGTACACGCTTTATGTTTATGTGTGTGGGTGTGTGTGTGTGTGTGCGTGCTTGTGTGTTTGCCTGCGTATGTGTGTTTGTGCATGTGCATGCATGCGTACATATGTCTACTGTGTGAGTATGTGTCATACGTATGATTACTGTGAATGTATGTGTGTGTGTGTGTGTGTATCTGTTTATGCACATGTGTGCACATGGAATGGGTTAACATGACCCCTGGAGGCAAACATATGGAAAAAATTGGTCATCCTAGGCCCTACGGATCTCAAGATATTCACAGAGAACTGTGTCTGCCCTACCCTCCTTTCGGGGGGTCCAGTACAGCGGGGGGGGGGCTACAGATCAAAACGAAAACTGATGGTTCCATGCTATCCATGTGGGGTTACATGCCCACCAAGTTTCGTGTACCCTGGTCTTTCAGTGTCCCGGGAATCCTTGTTGGTGTACGGTCACTAAATGTACACATAAATTATTTTATTGTAAGGCCCCCCATGAACGAAAGTTCACAAAACTTGGCATGCATTTGGAGGGTATCATAATGATCCTACACTTTCAATTTCGTGCAGTTTTGACCATGTCAGCCAGAGATATTGTGGTGAAAACACCTAATGTTTTGCTTTTTAATTTTTAACTAGGTGGCGCTATACATGAAATAAGTGGTAATGGGATGGGTTGACATGCCCCCTTAAGACCAACATACAAAAAAAAAAAAGGTGGACCTCCTAGGCCCTACGGTTCTCAAGATATTCACAGAAAACTGTCTCCGCCACCTACAGGCCAGTTGGTGTATAGTAACATAAATTAATTTATTGTGTGGCCCCCATGAACGGAATTCAATTTAAACTTGCGTGCATTCAGAGGGTGTCATAATGATCCTACACTTCCAATTTTGTGCAGTTTTGACTATGTTAGGTCACAGATACCTGCGATTACAACACCTCATTTTTACTTTTTTGTGTTTAACTAGGTGGCGCTATACATGAAATGAGTGGTTATGGAATGGGATGACATGGCCCCTTGAGATCAACATACAAAAAAAAATGGTCCTCCTAAACCTTACGGTTCTCGAGATATCCACAGAACACTGTGTCTGCCCTACTCTCCTTTCGGGGGGTGCAGTCCAGCGGGGGGCCTACAGATCAAAACGAAAAACGATGGTTCCATGCTATCCATATGGGGTTACATACTCACCAAGTTTCGTCTACCCCGGTCTTTCAGTGTCCCGGGAATCCTTGACGGAAATTTAGACATTCGAAAAAGAAAAAATAAATAAAATAAAATAAAATAAAATCTGACTAAACCTATATGACCGCCGCTTCGCCGTGCGGCGATCATAATAAAAGCAACGATATTGATTTGCGTGCATTATCTCTATGATAGGCTCTTGACTACTGTTTTTTCACGGACCTTACGCAGGCCGGTCAGGGAAAGCCCACAGGCCGGATGTGGCCCGCGGGCCGGATGTTGCCCATGTGTGCTGTAGGAGTTAAAATAATGTAAAAAACAGAACATTTAAAAGGTAACCAGGGAACACTATGCACTGGCACTTAAGAAAGGAGACACTATAAGGCAAGTGAAAAGAGGTGGGTCTTTATAAAAAATATAAAAATATTCGGAGACCGGACTGCACAGATGTGGAGGGGGAGGCAGTTCCAGAGTCTGGGGGCTGCTACTGCAAAGGCTCTGTCCCCATTGGTTTTTTGCCTGGACCTGGGCACTTCCAACAGCAGTTAGTCAGCTGACCGTAGTGCTCTGGAGGGGATGTGGGGTTGGAGAAGATCAGACAAGTACTGTATGTGGGGGCCAGACCATGGAGGGATTTGTAAACAGTCAGTAGAAGTTTAAAATGAATGCAGTAGCTGATGGGGAGCCAGTGGAGCGATGCGAGGACCGGGGTGATATGTTCATGCTTTTTTGTACAGGTGAGGAGTCGGGCGACTGAGTTCTGAATCAACTGCTGGCGGCGGAGCTGTGATTGATCAGTGCCAGTGTATAGAGTGTTGCAGTAGTCCAGTTGAGATGTTATTTCATTTTAAAACAGATGATGTCTACAGATGATGCCCCTTTTCACCCATAAAACAAGCAAATTGTGTCTATTTGCTCCTACCCACATTTCCTGACCCTGGACCAGTACAGGTCCTGGATGGAGGGAAGGTTATATGATCCTCTCTGCAGCCCTAATTGTCCGTTGCAGTCTGGCCCTGTCCCGTTTGGTGGCAGACCCAAGACAGTGATGGAGGTGCAGATGACAGACTGAATGCTGGCTGAGTAGAAAGTGGTCAGCAGCTCCTTATGACCATGCAGGATCATCCAGACCAAACGTGATGATTTTGCTACATACCATTCCTATTTATGTAACAGCATGCAAAACTTGAGCCTATATGGTTTAGTTCTTGTGCTATGGGCTTGTTAACTTTGCCAAAAAAAAAAAGAGGCCGAACCAAATCAACCACCCCCTCCCCCCGTAAAACTGGCTGTATCTCGATCATCAGTACTCATTCTGCTTGACTTATCGGCTGCCTTTGACACGGTTAATCACCGTATCCTTCTCTCTATACTCGCTGACATGGGAATCTCCGGAGCTGCTCTCTCCTGGTTTGAATCCTACCTCACAGGACGCTCGTTTAACGTATCATGGCTTGGTCAGATATCTGCACCTCACCATCTCACCACAGGGGTCCCCAGGGCTCAGTGCTGGGCCCCCCTCCTCTTTGCTATCTACACCACCTTGGGACAGATTATCCGTTCAAGACGGCTTCTCATACCACTGCTATGCAGACGACACACAGCTCTATCTGTCCTTTCCACCTGGCGACCCCCCGGTTTCAGCACGGATCTCAGATTGCCTTTCAGACATAGCTACATGGATGAAGGCACACCACCTCCAGCTGAACCTCTCAAAGACTGAACTGCTGGTCATCCCAGCTAAACCTACCATACACCACTACATCAACATCAAATTTGACTCCCTGTCTGTTTCACCGACCAGGACTGCAAGAAATCTAGGAGTTGTTCTCGACAACCAACTAAACTTCTCAGATCATGTTGCCTCAGTCGCCCGGTCATGCCGTTTCGCACTCTACAACATACGGAAAATCAGGACTTACTTGACTCAAGATGCTACCCAACTTCTGGTTCAGGCAATAGTCATCTCACGACTTCGACTACTGCAATGCCCTCCTGACAGGTCTCCCAGCCTGCGCAGTGAAACCACTTCAGATGATCCAGAACGCGGGCGGGCGCTGGTCTACAACCAACCCAAAAGGGCACATGTTACCCCGCTGCTCATCCAGCTACACTGGCTACCTATGGCGGCCCGCATCAAATTCAAGTCTCTAACGCTTGCCTACAAAGTAGTCTCCGGTTCTGCTCCCACCTACTTGAATGCCCTCATACAGACTTACACTACCTCCAGACCGCTCGCTCCTCTGATTTAACGGCGTCTAGCTCTACCACCGGGTACGCTCAAGCCAATCCAAACTTTTCTCATCTGTTGTTCCTCGTTGGTGGAACACACTGCCAGTTCCTACAAGGGCAGGGACATCCTTTTCCACTTTCAAAAAACTCCTGAAGACCCAGCTCTTTAGAGAACATCTACTCTCATAGCAACACTTACAACAAGTCTTACTGATCCTAGCACTCACCAGCCGTTAAACTGACAATGGTACTGTACAACTGGTAATGTAATGTAATCTTGAAAAGTATTGATTTTACATAAAAGCAAATTACAGTGTGTCTCCTGTGTAACATATGTACACCTGGTCATTTTTTCAGAATTTATGAGACCTAAGTGCATGGGCCCTGGTTGAATTGACGTGGAATGACCCTACAGTAGATTGCTTTCAGGAGCTTCTGGGAAATGCAAGGAGTTGCCTTAATTTATTCATAAACTTGTGAAACAGAGAAGTATCGTCATGTAATCCATTCATTTCAACTATGTAACTGTATTCTAATGTAAATACCAACTATTTAAATTGTAACTGTAACAGAATACAGTTACTCATTATTTGTATTCTGAATATGTAACGCCGGTACATGTATTCCGTTACTCCCCAACACTGCACACACACACACACACACACTGATATAAGCATGCAGCCACAAACATGTCATACTCACATGAAATATAGTGCTTACATTTTAGGTATCATTGCAACCAGCTAAGTGGATGTACTGTACCTATTCACACAGTCATGCACTAACACACAACTACTCAAACAAACACAAACAGACACACACACATGCAAACAGACACACATGAACACACATATAAAGTGAGACCTCATTCACCACCCACAAAACCCACAGCAAGGTGATTTCCTGTAGTGTAGGGGGTCTTTGTGAAAAAGAGGTGGGCTCTCTTTGAACCGAATGAGCAATAGAAAAATGAAAGCTTTCGCTACCCCACCAAGCCTTCAACTGTCACCTCTCTAATAGTATTTAGAACTATTTAGAATAATTTTCTTCTTTGCTGTTAAAGCTTTTAAGTCCACTTCCAAATAGGAAGGGTACAAAATTAAGACCAAATGATCCTTGTTTACACTAATTTGTCCCACTGATCAAAACGTCTGAAAAAAAGTCTTTATGTTTAGCCAAGACAAGACTTTTGTAACGGTGTGCATTGGTGCAGGTTGTAGAACATGATTGGAATGGAATGACATTCTCCCAATTGAAAACATCTCTGTAGGCCATGTCATAATAATTCCTACTTTATTTTAAGTGTGTCTTGTCATTGTGTTTTCTGGTCTTTGGCTATGTAAGCTCATTCAACCTAACTTTAAAAGTCATACACTGGGTAAACACTCACAGATGTTTTTAAAGGAGAAGTCAATATTTTGTTGACAATTTACATCATGAAGTAGATGAAACAAAAGGGGGTAATAACCCATTTCTCAGGCCATCACTTATCTCAATAGGTCATAGCAAAGTGGTTGATTTACTGGTTTGCAAAGGATGCCTCCACTGAAGTGATGACAAAAATGGTTGTCTGAAAGGACAACTGCATGCTGTGATTTTAAGTGACCTTGATTGTGCTATGCACTGAACTCAAAGCTACACTCTACCCAAATAGTTAAAGGTAAATTGGCTGCTGTACTGAAGAGACACGAGTAGATTATCTTAGAAATGTATAGGGAAATATATGTATTAATGGTATATAAACAAATACATGACCAGTAACTGAAACCACATACACGTTTCCAAGAAGATTAGCATTTACTTGATATATTCACATACACACATATATCTTATTTTTATTATATATATTTTATTTTTTATGTAGATATATAAACAGAGACATGTTAAAAATATAAAATGAACAAGGTACAAGCAGCCCACATCTTCACACACTACTGTGTCTGACAAAAAGTTATTGTAAGAGAAAAACTGGTGTCATGCAGGAACTCAATTGCTGCATCAGTTCAACTGTAGGAGATTTCCAGAAACCACAAAATTGACACAGAAATCCACAAACACCTGATTAATATGATAAGCACATAATACATTTAGCTTTTCAGAGTAATTTTGTATATGAAGAATGTCCATATATGTTGAAGGTCTGAAGGCAAGACAGAGAGACAGAGTATGTGTCCATTTGTGTGGTCAGTTGGGCTATTGGGCCTGCTGCTTCCGTGCCTGCTGACCCCCCTGCTTTTTCCCCTTTCCCTGTCTCCGTGTCTTCCTCTCATCCACTTTCCTCACGGTGTCCTTCACCCATTGCCTGTGAGGGTCAGCACAAATACGCTTGTTCCTCACTGTCACAAATCTGCATGGAGAAGAAAGACTGGTCAGACTTCTGCAAGGCAACGTTTAGGTTAACAAGATTGCAGTCATTACTACATATTGTCATACATAAATGTAAAACGATCTTCAGCTCAGAAAAATCTAGACCCGTTCTCTTCTATGAAGACATAAACGCATGAAAGAAAAAATAGCAAAAAAACACCAAGAAAGCAGACTCAATCTCCTTGTCAGGGCCCTCACACTATTTGATCTTTTTCATCTACATACAGTATGTAATTTCATTGTGGTTAAATAGCATATGCATTGTGTCTTCTGTTGCTCTGTTGCTCTGTTGCAATCAGTACCATGACTGTCAAAAACGTTTTGTCTGTCAACCTGTAAATGTTGTCTGTAATGAAAGATTATACTCACACCACTACATGTATGGGGCAGATACCTCCCTGTTGCTGAATGTGATACGTTTTCACTTTATTGGCTTTCAGTTTCTGCCTCGAGGACTGTTTGAGGCAACAGTCTGTGGTTGTGCTGCTCACTGTAAAATGAAAAACATTTAATTAAAAGCACTGTTAAAAAACAGATATTTCATTTACAACATATATATATTACAAACTAAACATAATATTATTACACTTTATATGCATTATATAAATACACTAGTATTTTTTATGTTTATATATTTCATAACTACATTTATATTATATCATGATTTATAATGCATTTTCTTTGTTGTATCCAGCCAGATGGAGCTTAATTCTTACCCGCTGGTAAGATGAGACATATTGTGATGAGGCAGCAAACGCAGAAAGCAGAGATGTTCATTTTGTCTGTCAGCCCCTCGTGTGAGCTTAGAGCACTGACTCACCTCTGAAAGACTGTGGTGGTTTTTGTATGCAACAGGACTTTCCATTAGCCCACAAGCATTCGCACCCCCTACCTCACAGAAAGACCGAGATGTGTAGGGGTGGGGTTGAGATGAGGGGTAACAATGTGGAATTTTTTCGACAAGCCGCTCTTGTCGTTCTGTGGTCATGTGGTCACCCTGGGTCCTTTCCTGCAATGACCATTTTATACAGCCCCATTCTTAGAGATTTCAGTAGTTCACATTCCGGAATTTGCATAAAGATATAAAAGCATAACAGAAGAGCATGTTTGACGAAGTCGCTGGCCAGGATCCTGAAGCGCTTTGCGGAATCGTGCCGGAGTCGACTGCACAGGCTCAGGCAGGATTCCACCATACACCCCTTTATTCTTCAACTATATGGAAGACAGGAGGTGTAAGGGGAGGTGGTGGGTTGCGAGTGGAGTAACGCCGATGCTGCAATTTCGGCAGCTAGACTGCGAACAAGTAATCTGATTGATTGAAGAAGGAGGCGTGGAAATTTTTGTTATGCTCATGTAGCAACTCATGTAGAGTTGCCTTTGAAACCCATGAGGGTTACAGAAAATGCGCATTTTGCAGATAAGAATCAAATTTATGCTATAAGGGGAAACTTTACACATGGTCTGAATTTCTAGAAAACACTGAGCTACTTAGCATTATGGTAGCCGATCTAGAGAATAAATATGAACCTGCAGCAAACACTTTAATAGTGGCAGTTTTGCATTCAAGAGCATAAGAAGAAATTTAGAGAATGAGAGCAAGCGTCTAAGCTGGAGTAGGTTAGGCAGTGACATGAAGATCAGCACAAGTGGAGAGCATGAAGAGCCATCTTGAAGCTAAAACTGATTAACGGATGTTAAGAAAGACCATGCTTGGCAGAGTCTATGGCTCAGCCAAAATGCTCTGCGGGGATCTTGCAGAAGTCACTGTGCAGGCAGGAGTCAGCAGGATCCATGTATGCAGTCCAAGGATGAGGGCAACTAAGGCACTTTAAAGATGAAGCAAGAGGGTTTTGTAACTGTGCGTACACACCGCTGCCGAGTTGAGCTGCAAAAGATACAGGAAGTCATTCATTTTCAATGGAAGCCGGCTTCTCTAAGCTGCAAGAAGCGGCAAATTCGTCGACGTCGCATTTTTGGCGTCTTGAGCGACCAGAGCGTCAAGCAGAAATTTGAAAGTTAGTCAACTTTATGCTAATGAGCTATGACGCGGTTCAGCGGCAAACTACCAGCAACGTAGAATGCTACCATGTCAGAGCGACCAAAGTGCCAAAAGCTTCCCCGTACTTTCTGACAAGCGTCCTTGACAGGAACAGCTTCTTTTTGGTGTCGGCGGTGGTGTGTACATACAGTAAAGAGCAGAACATGAAGAGCAGAAAGAGAAACTAAAGATTCAATAATGTCCATAGATTGACCTGGATGTAATCTGGAAAAAACATTGTTAGAATGATGCGGTGACCTCATGAGTGGTGGCACTAATCCAGGGAAAGAGGGGCGAGGGAGAACCAGGGACACGGTCCCTGGCAGGGGAAGAGACACTGGCACGAACGCGGTTCGCGCTGGCGGGAGATGATGGGGTAACGGTACCGATCCACTTGCACGACACTTCATTTTGTCGTGTCGCATTCGACTCTAGTCCTATGGGTGACGTCAAGCGACTTTAACGCGCCCGCAAAGCATTCCGGGAAGGCAGCGCTGCATTTGAAAATATGTTGCGTGCCAAAAAGCTGGGCGAAGCCAATGAACACCACTAACCACTCGGTGAGTTGCACAGTTTTGAAAACAAACGTTAAAGCAACACCAAAGAGTTTTTTGTACCTTAAAATAATGTTTCCAAAATCGTTTCAGTGGTTCATCAACTCGTAACAGGGTGAACGGCAATTATGCATTAAACTTCAAGCCCTCTATCGGCTATAACCGCACTATGTAAGTTTGCCAGGTCGGGTAGTGGATCTGTAGTTCAATAGAATGAGACATAAGAAACTACAAATTTGACTTGCATCTGATGTCACAATACATCGTACTTTTATAAGTCATGCAAAATATTCTACCTTGTCTGTGGACATCGTTATTTGCAAAGCCGGTGCTGGATAAACAAATAGCGTGCGTGCGACAGAGGGAAGGTTCTTTGGTGTTGCTTAAAGGGTTGTTTTAGGACATGTTTGAGCATGTCTGTTGACAGCCACTCTGAGTAGTCAAAGGCAATTCAAAACGAGTCAGAAAATTCGAGACAGGACCAATCGTCAAAATTTCGGCGTCCACCACTCTAGTTCATCCATAACAAACCAGAAAAGGGACTCAAATACCGGAATTTTCCTTTAAACATGATGCCTGGAATGCGTCAATAGAATGTGTGTCGGGTGGTGGGGGTACGCGAGCCGAGTCAGGATGTAAAAGAGTTTGGGAACCGCTGCCTGCTATAGAGTAAAAAAGAAGTATGGGCAGGCTCTTCTATTGGTAAAGAAGGCAATGAAAACATGAGGCTAATTAGAAAAAAAGACCCCCCCCAAAAAAAACCCATAACCGCATGTATTTAAAGACACAAAGCTGAAGGGCAACAAAGAAAGTCATTTCCTTGTTTACAAAGTGTAAACAACATTTTTTATATTTATTTTAACCTTTTAAAAGCAGCCCACTTTTGCTATGATGACAGACTGTTGGCATTCTCTCAACTACTTGAGTTAGCAATTGGAATGGCTTTCCAACAGTGCTGTAGGAGTTCCCATGCATGTTGAGCACTTGTTAGCTGCGTTTGTCACTCATGTTCATCCAAAAGCCTTCTTTCTCATGAAGCTGGTTATGGTTATGCCAATAGTATGCAAAGCTGCAGGTAACTGAAATGGCCATCATGAAAGAAACTGTTTAACACAAAACAAAGTATGTTTCGAGTCACGTGCTAGATTGCTAAAATAAGTATGTGTATATTTGCACCATATACAATTTCAATTATACCACATTTAAATACTGCAAAATACCAGCAATAACCACAGTTTGATTACATGTACATGTGTAGTTTAATATTTTTGAGGTGATACATTGTTTCCATCAAATTCAGCTGTGGTGAACCTAACTTAAGACTCTACCACACAAAAGATGTTTCACTGAAACTAAATGCCACATGGCAGTGGAGCACACATTAAGACCTAGCATTGCAGATGATTGAAGGATGCAGGATGTAACATGGTGTGACATTTAAAAGTTGAACCCAATATGTAAGCACTTTTTTGGGATTCGAGTGCTGATTTTAAAAGTTGAACTGGATTGATATTTCAAGCATAGCATAAGGGGATGAATACTACACCTCCCCCTACATGCACATATATAACACACAGAGAGAAAGAATGATCTATGGCACAGTTTGTTCTGTACAGTAGTGTGAATCCTTATTGAATTTAAGGAAGGCAATAATACTAAGGGTTGACCATGAAGTTTCAGTGGGCCCGTTGGCAATGTTGGTCCATTGATCTGCATATAGGCTAATTCGGTTGCACATGTCCTCATTCAACAGTAGGCCTAATGTTGTAAAGTAACGTTATCTTTAATGTTAGCCTCAGTACGAACTTGGTGTCTTTTTCACACAACTGTTGTCTCTTTTGTAGTCATCCCTTTCATTTACCAAGTATAAGGTATGTGACCATGGTCAAGTCAGGTCAGGTGGTCTAGTCCAACTTGAAATATGATGTGTTACTCAACTATATTTTACCACCTGACCTGTCCAGGACCACCTGACCTGACTTAACCACCTGGCTGGAGTAGAAAATGACCAACTTTTAAGTGTCCATTAACCTAATGAGTTTGAATAGCATGTGTTTGTGAGTTAACATCACAAAAATGGGCGAGGCATTGTGCTAGGACAAATTCTTAATTTAGACTTAATAAAATATTTGTTCCCCGATTGGAACCCCAATCTTTTATCAGACGCACAGCTGACAACAGCACTCCAGCTGACGCTCAACAACATTAAATAATATGGACACTTGCGCATACAAATATGGGTTAGAGGTTAGGATTATGTTCATGACAGTGTCATGTCACTGTCACTGTCATGTTGATACTGTCAAGTAAAGTTTTACCATGTAGTCTTACAACATACAGTACTTTTGTCGTTGTCCTTATCTGCAAAGGGCTCTCTAGTACCCTTGCCAATGTTTTTGGTCCAGGTGCCAGTGTGTCCCTGATCTTACCACTATGGGCAACAAATGAGGGCGTGTGTGTGAGAGAGTGCCAGTTTTCTCTAGTCAACTGATGACAGGAAATGAAAGTGATATACAAATGATTCTCTGTAGAAACCCGACTTTAATCAAACGCATTACAATAATTATGTGGCTTTCACAAAGCATAAACATAAAATGTATAAAAATATTATATACAATACATTTTTAAAATGCATAGAGGAAAAAAAATCCAAATACCAAAAAAAGGTGTAGGCCTATGTGCAAAGAACAAGTTTGGGATTTCAGGTTTGGAACAGGTTTGAGCCTCAATTCTTCAGTAAGAATATTCCAGCTGCTAAGATCTGCTCCCAAAACCCCCCAAGGTTAGCCTGACGAGCCAGACTCACATTAAAATGTAGGGTCTGGGCACTCACCATTCGCAGTGCTCAGTCCGAGGGGCGGGATAATCAGTTCTTTCAAATTCCCTCTGCACGCAATAGGACAGCGGCAGCGCTATGAGTCCCATGCGTTTCCCACCAGCGGAGCTAGTTGGCTAGTTGACTAGTACTTAATAAAAGCTTAACTTGTGTCACACTGTTCGCCAACAGCAACATCCATCTTATTTGTTTAGCCTTTTTCCCTTGAGTAGCAGGGAATTCAAGCCAACCCGTTGCAACTCTGCCATCAATCATTATGTTAAGCCCACCTAACGACTCTATACACGATTTCATTGGCCTGATTGAGTTTCGATTTCTGGAGCTCACAAGCCAACGGAGAGTTGCTAGACTAGCCCTGGCAGCAAATCTAATTTGCTGCCGCTAGGGGCGCGTCTAGATTTCTAGGCTACCCCAAGGTGCATATTTTAGGAAACCCCAGTAATTAATTTACTTGAAGAAGAGTAACACATCTGAACAGTATACAAAGCTTTTTCCAAGGACACAAAACAAACTACGGGATCTAAACTTGTTTGCAGGCAAAATCGTATAATTGTCGCAAATGATAAATGATATGTTATTTTAAGCAGTACTTTCACAAAGCGCTGTTACATAGTGTACATCTGAATTATGTTGTATAGTCATGAGCAGTGAGTCTCTTCTCCTGCACATAGCTATGGCATTGCTGTGGCATTCCTTGTTGGCTCTGTGCCATTGGTGGACAGAACCTCTGTAGTCACTGTTGAAGCCTGTGTTGTAGCCTGTTGTTTCTTCAAGTCAATGTACCTCAGTGCTTTTTTCACCCAGGGCTTCTTAGGGCTGGAACACACTCTGATACCTTTCACTGTGGTGAACCTGAAGCATTGAAGACACACCAATGGATTAAAAGTGTTATCCTTTGAGCTCTTATAAGATATAGCCTATATTTTCATGTAGATAGGCTATAGTACATTATATACAGTATACAGTAAATGGTTAGCTCTGTATGAGTTCAATTATGTATGATTAAAACTATGTTTGAAACTTACACAACAGCCTCAACTGGGCAGACTACACCTCCCTGCCTGTGGTAGCCTACAATATTGGACTGGCGCAGAACTGTATTGGTGGTCTTCTGACAGCATGGTGTGGGTATGCCTGCTGGTAACAAGCAAACATTGTCATTTATAATGTATATTATATTATAAGAAAATGAAGAAAGTGAAGGCACACTATTTCACAAGACACAAATTATATTGCATCAATTGAGGCCTAAGAAAAACACCCAAAATGCTATTCACTACAACAACATATATACGGCGTAATAGATCGGAGCCTCTCACCTTTCCCCAATGTGGCAAAGAGCAGCCCGGTGGCAAGGCAGAGACAAATCATTCTCAAACAGCTTTCCATCCTTGTCAGGCTAAAGATGTACCTCCTAATATGATCAACTTTAATATGCAGCAGTAGTTTTATAAGCATTCAGCATGACAGGAAAAATGCATCACAGAATTAGTCTTCCGACCTCAAAGTCCCTTGTAGAGTCACCCACCAAGCCCCTCTCTCAAACCTTCCACTCCCCTCTTCCTGTGGCAGGCCACACAACAGTGAGAGTTGGCGGTAGGTCTGTGTATGACGTGCTACTGTGTGTGACATTGACAGGAGTTTAGAAGAGGCTTACAGTATGTTCACATGCAGTCTGTCAAATGGAAGATGGTACAGAAATAAAGCCCCATAAAATATACTGTTAAAATATATGTTCTTGAGCACAACAGTTTTTTTTTAATTGATATTAGACCATTACATAAGAAATTTGAAATATTAACAAAAGTGCTCCTGAAGCACAGAAACCTGTTAACAAAATAACATTACAAAAACAACACTATTGCGCATGCTATGTATGTCAGCACACCTTTATCTTGTCTCTTATCTCCTGCCATGTATTGTTTGAGCAACGTGATGTGTGCAAGAAGCAAACAAGGCTTCCGCTTCTGTGGTCACAGGCTACAGAGGGCGAGCTCAACATGTGGTCAGCGTGCCATGAGCGGAAGATACGCACCTTTTCCAAGAACACACTGCACTTAGCAGTATTGTGTGTATGGTATCATGAGTCAAGAGTCTATGTATAGCCCGTCCCTGTGTATTAACAGATAAAATTTAGTAAAATCAATGTAGAATTCTTGGTTAATAAGCAGGAAATTATGGTATCAGGCATATGGGATGGCCCTTGTGATGAAGAGCATTAAGTGAGACATATGGTAGACTTGAGATAGAAGCAGCACAACTGTCAATCACAGCAGGAACCGTGGAACAGGAGCGGGAAGCAACCCAATTGGTACAGACACACAACCAGGAAGGAAGGGGGAAACCTGGACTAGGGAGCCTAGGCACAGGATCAGAGCGTAGCATAGATAGATTCACTTGTAAATGACTGGTGCTAACTGACATTGCCACAGTGCCATGCTGACTTCCAAAGAAACTTGAATCTTGAATGTTTTTGGGCCCCTTCATGTTGCCAAGCTTTGCTCTTTTTTCTGAATGTGCAGAAGGATAGACAGTGATGGCCTTGACTGGAGCAGGTTTATATACTGTACAGTGTATGGGCTGCTCTAGGTGACAGAAAAAACATGTGGCTGTATTTGTTCATTAAAAATTTCATACAGCTACTCTGATGTGCTAGATAAAATGACAAAAGCGTTACAGTCTGAACTTGATGGTAGCTGCCAGCTGGATTGCCCCTACAAACTGAAAAATTGACGAATTTCTAAATTCACATCAGTGTTCATGCGTTTGCGCTCAAACTGGATCGGAAGTGACCTCAATGTGCTTATATGCCACACACTTCCTTCCTTTCCAGCCAGCTCAAACATTTCCGATTGACCATCATCTGCATTGTTTTAGTGCTGTTTAATGCTGAAGGATTTATGCGTGTGTCGAAGAAAGAGTTGTACCGTGGGCATAAACAAGATGCGTCGGAGTGAACACAATAGGAGTAGAATATAACAGAAGATGCCGTTGCTGACATTCCACCAAAAATAAATGTACTGGCTGAAATGGCCCTCTGTGGCATACAGTCCATTCATGTTTTGTTCAGGTTATGTGCAGTGCAAGGACGTGATACTGTATGTCCACTAGATGGCAATCAACGTATTACTCAAACACATGCTCACAAAGACATGCTCACATGTGTCACAATCTCAAATGGCCCATGAGGACTCTTCAAAGACACTCCCTAACAACATGTCTGTGTTTAGAATATTTCCTTGCAACATTCCATTCTCACTGTATGACTCTTTCCAATTGACCGTTTATTTCTCTTTCCTAAGACCTAAGCTACTCATTTACGATAACATCCATCACTAAAAGAGAAGCTATGTCATCATGTGTGGACATACCAGAAGAGCCAACATTGCTTACAGGATATGCAACAACACCATCACAAGTAAGTCACTGACCTCTGATAGACATGACACTTGTTCAACTATGTTGACATTTTGATACAAACTTAAAGTTGCAAATTAAAGAGAGGGGTGTAAACATACAAACACATGCTTTTGTGTTATGTTTTGTCTTGTACACTTTCTAATTCTGGTGTTTTTTGTTATTTTTAAAACAAAATACTTTTCCAGTATTCTTGTCAATAATAATATGGTCTTATTGGCATTGTTTTTTTTTTAATGTTGTTGTTTTTAGACATTAATTCTTGTTCTGTTTATTTCTTTTATATCTGTAAAGCACTTTGTATCATTGTTTAGAAAACCAGTCTAAATAAAGATTATTATTATTATTATATTAAACACAACTTGACTTGCATTGAATTTCTTTATTCCTATCTTTACTTCCCCCCCCTCTCTCTCTCTCTCATACACACACATACCCATCCACCCACATATGTAGAAGTGAAAGATCTGTATCTTGCTGTGTTGTGGTTACCCAGATGTAGCGGTATATGGGATGCATTGTGCATTGCCTGTTTTCTTCTGCACTTCTGCGCCACACTGCCAGCCTACATGCCTCACAATGCTCTCATAATAAGACAGTAGACATTATGACAGTAAAAGTAAAGTAAAGGCAATAGACAATGGATGTAAAGACGGTAAAAAGGGACAGGCTATTGCAAATGTATCTCTTCAAAATAAAAAAAGTATTTATTTTTGATCAAGCTTGGCCTAAGAGCAACTGCATGACACGTGGCTTGAGACGTGTGGCTTAGAATTGAAGAGAGATTATATGTTTAACTACCTGTACTACTTTGTATTGCAGAACCCAAACAATTGTTATACTTATGGCTTAATCACATTTGGTATATGTTGTGATCATGATATGTTGTTTATCAGTAGGGAGGATTTCTTTTGCCACCACATTGTTATTACCTGAATCATTTTAGTGCACCTGTTTATATGGACCTGGCTGGGTGTCACATGTAGAATGAGCACATTAGAATGGAGAAGATTTATGTGTCTGTCGAAGTTGAATAGAGAGTTGCACTGTTGGGTATAAACAAGATGTTTAATGTTGTAGTGAACACGAAAGGAACAGAATATAACAGAAGATGCCGTTACTAACGCTCCACCAAAAATAAATGTGTTGGCTGAAATGGCCCTCTGTGGCATTTAATCCATTCAAGTTATGTTCAGATGTGCAAGGACGTGATATGTCCACTAGATGGCAACAGCTTATCACTCACACCCGAGCCGTATAGAGAGTTCAGACAACTCAAATCATGGGCACCATGTTCAAGACCAACTTCAGACGACTCTATGGTGTAACCCTATGGGGTGAATATGCTATGTTGAAATAAATCGGCTTATAAAAACATGCTTATACATGTTATCAATGTTTGTCAATATGTAAAAGACCCCGAAATATTGGAGTGTATATTTACTTTCTATATCTTAAATGGGACTGTAAAATGCCATGTCGCCTAATAAGAATTGGAGAAGTGTTTACCTTTCAGGCCAAATACAGACGGGCATTCAGTAACTTAGGCCTACTGTACTTGTACTACAAACACACAATTTCTGTACTTCCAAAAACACCATGACTAGCAACTAAACCCTGCACAGGACTTGTGACACATGGCATGAGATAAGTGGCTTACAATTGAAGACACTTACAATTTACAATTGAACTACCTGCTTTGCATTGTAGAACCCAAACAAGTTTTATTATTATGGCTCATCACGTTTGACAATTTGTTCTGACTGTATTGTTGAAATGTTTTGGGCCTTAGTAATGCTTTTTAGTTGCTCAAAGTGAATGTGAAAATGTAATTACCTATTTTATCAAATCAGTAGAGAGGATTTCTTTTGCAACCATGTCAGTGATCAATGATAAAAAAAAAAAAATTCAGCATCAGTGATAATACATTCCAGCATTTTCTGTTCAATGCATGCCAAATTGCTGTTATCACTGAATGGCAACCCATTAATAAAACAAAAGAAATCTGTCTGGGAATGTATTGATGTTTGAAGTCTGTTTATCAGAATCATGCGACTACCAAGAATGCAGACCCTAACACATTCTCTATCATCCTACCTCCATCTCCGCCTTCCACGTCACTTCTATGGTCAAGGGTAGGTGTTTTCCAGAAGCTTTCATTATGCCTCTTACAATTGAAGACACATTGTAGAACCCAAACAAGTTTTATGGCATATCACCATTGACATCTGTTGTGACTGTGTTGAAATGGTGTTGAAATGTTTTGGGCCTTAGTAATGGTGTTTAGTTCCTTAAAGTGAATGTGAAACTGTAATGATCTTTTTTTACAGAAGGGAGGATTTCTTTTTTAACCACATTGCTATCAGCGATAATAAATGTCAGCATTTTCTGTTGAATGCATGCCACATTCCTGTTATCACTTAATGGTAACCCATTAATAAAACAAAAGGAATCTGTCTGGGAATGTATTGACGTTTGAAGGACATTTATCAGAATTATGCAACTACCAAGAATGCAGACCCTAACATGTCATCATCCTACCACCATCTCCGCCATCACAAGCTTTCAACAGACACCAATTTGGGAAATTAGCTTATTCACTGTCTCCCAGAGTTAGATAAGATGATACATACCAAAGATCTTAGAGCGGCGTGTAGCACTCTATAATCTTTGATACATACCCTTCTCATCTTGTCAGTCTGAAGGACCCACTGTTAGCATAACTTAGCTCATTGAGGCGGGCAGAACCAATTAGCCTATAGCATCCAAAAGTGACAAAAGAACTCCATCATTTGCCCACATAAATGTTGTGACAGTTATAACATATAGGCTACAAATACCAATGTAAGATGAGACACAGCAATTTTCTGAACATACACAAACTTGGAACTATGGGTTCTCATTCAGGCGAAGCACTACTTGCAGTGTGATTTACACGCAGCACCTGAAAGCTCCAGTGTTACTTCTGAAAAATCCCAAGTATGTGCTTCGCCTGAATTAGAATGTAGCTCAAAGCATGTATATGCTTAGAAAATTGCTGTGTTTAATTTTACATTGAAATTTGTACACATTGTAATTATGCTAGTCACAACAGGTAAATAGGACAATGTCAGAGTTCTTTTGTCACTTTTGGAGAAGGGTTTGTTGGTTCTCAATTAGCTAAGCTAGGCTAATGGTTGGTTCATCAGTCTTACTTACTGCGCACACAGCGATGAGAGGGGTATGTATCTCGTCTAACTCTGGGGAGATGAGGAATTAGCTAATTTCCCAAAATGTTGGCATGTTCCTTTAAAGGAGAAATCTGGCGTTTTTTCACATAGATCTACTGACTACACTCTGGGGGCATGTCTGTGAGCTCCCATTTACATGCCCACAGAGTGTAGCGCTGTAGCTGCCTGGCTGCATTAGCTGCTGACTGTAGCAACTCAAGCTACACTGTATTCCCCAACAGTGTTCTAAACTCAATAAAATTGCAGAGCTGTACTCAAAGCTGCCATATTGTTCAGGCACCACAAAAGTTTTAAGTTCACTCAACTAGTTTACCAGTTATTGATTATTTTGACAAGATTAGCTCTTATAGTACAGTATACGAGTAGAACTGACCCCCAAACTCTTTTCTTTCAAGAGTGGATTGAAATTACGTCTGACGTAATTAAGACGTGCAACTTTATTGGTTAGGTTCATATCAACATGGCAAATAACCTAATAACCTACACAAACCAACATAAACCAATAAAAAAATCGGAAATCCCAATGAATGGTGAATGAATTAGTCTACGATCGATTGTGACATCGTAGGCCTAAGACTAATTTGCAAGGACTGCTGCACACCCCGGCTGTAGGCAGGCAAGCTGCAAGCAATCAGTGATCCATCAATCATCATCAGCCTTATAGCCTCTACACAAAGGTAAGAACGTGCCTTAATGTAGGTGTACTTTGTTTATTTATTTGTGTACCGTCTTCCAGCGGGCAGACCTCAGCTAAAGTGTAGGCTATGTAAGAGAGACATTTTGCGGGCAAGCTGCATGTTTTAGCGAGTTAACTAAAGTTTGTTGTCTGAGCTGTCACCCAGCCAGCCAGCCATCCAGCCCCACTTTAGTGGAAACTGGACAGACACACAGTATAGTTTAGCATTACCAAAGATCCTTTATTAACCGTTTCTGGTGTGGCCTACTTTGGCCGCGCAGGTTAGACACCAAAGCAACATTTCATAAGTTGGAAATCAAACACATGACACGCACAAACAGGCGGCGCACTTTTAAACATTTTATTAGTAGCCTACCTAGCTGCCATAAGCTATATGGTTCGCATTAGAGGGTGACACGGGAATCAATTTTCATTCCCGTCCCATCCCGAGCCCGCACAAATACTCCCGTCATATCCCGATCACGTGACAGACCCCCCAAAAATTCTGTCCCGCAAAATCCCGAGAGAAAGACTTCCGAATCTCGTCCCGCTCCCTATGATGTCTAAAGTTATCCGACTGTTAGGCTACCCAGTAGCGTGCGGTGACCATACATTTTGGTAGGGCAGAAAATTTGCAGAAAGCCTTGTCTAACTTTTCTTTAATAGCCGATCATTTTGTGCTACATTAAAATTACATATTTTACAGGACTTTGCTGTAGGCTAGATGCTTAAATCATTTCATAGTCAGAATTGTAGATCTCATCCCATCAGTTAAGTTTGCACCGTTCTCATCGCGTTAAACCAGCGAAGCATATGGGTAAACAAAACTATTTTTTTGTGTTCCGCCAGGGTTATGCGATAAATATATTGAGGAATGCGATCGTCGAGGTGCCATGCCCCAACATTGTATGACGCATTAAACTCAACGACAATCGCTTTCCCGGACAGCTCGTGCAATTGAATAGAGCTGTCCTTTGCTGACACTTACGCCTGTAACGGCTCCCACACACAGCTGCGTGCTGTGTGGGAGCCGTAACGGCCAATCAAGCCAATCGACTGACAGCACCAACCAATCAAATTACGGTTATACTTCAAGTCATTTGCATAGATACCGTCGGGAACACCCACTGGCATGCGTTGACGGAACGCAACTGTGTGTAGGAGCCGTAACTGTTTCTTTGCATCCATTTTGCATTAGACCGAGGGCCTAGTCGCTGAAGCTGATTGATTGTGAACAGGGCAGCTGCTTTGTCTTGCTCTGATAGGCTACCAATCAACAACAAACGTATTGTGGGTTGTAATTGGTTCTCTTTTCTAAAACGCCTCGCGTCTTTGGGCGCACTCTGCATTGCAGCGTCATTTTTTCTCTGGCTTCCCGCCAGCTCCCGCCATTATTTCCTGTCCTGATCACGTTACCAACAGTGAAATTTACTCCTGTACTGCGGGAAACCCGCGGGAATACCGTGACCCGCGGGAGTCCAGAAAAATTGTCACCCTCTAGTTCGCATTAGCTGCTAGATGTAATGCAAAGTAACACTGCAGGGTAATTCTTCAACTATGATCCTTTTCTTGTCCTTGGAAGAAATAAGAAAAACTAAAAAATATTTAGGCCTACTACTTTTTTGTTTTTGGTGGTGGAAATGACATTGCCCTAAATACACAGTTGATTTGCTTCATAGTAGGCCTACTAAAGAATCTAGTAGAAAAAAATCATAATTACATAACATATGGCAGGGACGCCTTTTTTTTGTTTTAAATCTTAATGCTTTTAAATCTTAAATTTGTCTATGTATGTCAATTTCCATCATAACACATATTTTAAGTTGAACATGTAAAAATAATACAACATGCATTTCTGGAAAATTAATAAATGTAATATTTTGGCTGATATGTGTAATATTTAATAAAATACATTTGGAACAGTAGATGTTTGCTTGAAAACACACGTTTTGTTGTGTTTTGGAAATGTGTGATTGGGCAGTCGTGGCCTACTGGTTAGGGCTTCGGACTTGTAACCGGAGGATTGCTGGTTTGAACCCCGACCAGTAGGAACGGCTGATGTGCCCTTGAGCACCTAACCCCTCATTGCTCCCCGAGCGTGGCTGTAGCAGGCAGCTCACTGCATCGGGATTAGTGTGTGCTTTACCTCACTGTGTGTTCACTGTGTACTGAGTGTGTTTCACTAATTCACGGATTGGGATAAATGAGACCAAATTTCCCTCACGGGATCAAAAGAGTATACTTATACTGGAAATGACAGTTAGACTTTTGGAATAAAATGTCAAAAATATATATTATTCAAGTGAAATCTTTACAGCTACAATTAGGGCAAGTTTCTAGAAAGAGTAGATAATTAAACCATGCAAAAAGATTTTTTTACTGAAAGATGTTACATTTTCTGAAAATTACCAGGTCAAAGAGTACCATAGTTGAAGAATAACCCTGCAGCAATAAGTCTTATATTAACGTCAATTCCAGTTTTGTTAACACGGATAGGAAGCCAAGTTGTAGCTCCGAACTTACTGACAATAGCCTAAGCATGATCAATGGCAACGTCTGACTCTGATAGGCCTGCCTATACAGATAGAGAAGAAGAGACTGTCTGACTTTTGTGCAAAAAAGTGAAATAATACTGTTCATATTTTTCCCCTCAGGACTAGATGGCTGTGTGACATGTTTTCAGTTCTGTGCAAGGAACCACCATCACACCATGGTAAGTGATAACTTACTTGTCCTCCATTTAGTGTCACAATGTAGCCAACGTGTAGCCTATATTATTATAAGTTATAGTGATATTTTGTAAGCATTTATTTACCAATGAGAATAGCCTAGCCTAATGTTATCCCTTTGCATCTCTCCACAGGGATACACAAAGGCTAGGGTTAAGTGATGCTTTTGTATCAAAGAAGGGATGACACCTTAGACTTATTTTATGTGGCATTTTCAAAATGTGTTGGCTATATGCAGGTCATGTATGCACAGGCTCATTACTTTGTGACGCCTTATTAGTTAAATCACAGTCAAAAACTGTTTCAAGGGTCAGACACACCACTCATGGCTCATTCAAATCTATTAATGTTTCATCTCACGATTTCATAGAAAGACAGAGCAGGAGGTTGCATTCAGGAGCTTGAATTTGTAAATGTCACCTGTACTAGTATTTTTTCATCAATAGTAATTAAAGTATTAACTAGTAATTTCATAGGGTTAATATTCTGCCTTCCCATTACCCCATCCCTCTTTTTTTTTCTAGCATACACCACTCATGCATTTGCTCATTCAAATCTATTAATGCACTGAACATTCATCTCACGATTTCATAGAAAGACAGAGCAGGAGGTTGCATATCAGGAGCGTGAAGGAGTGAATCTTGTATTTACATGTCACCTGTACTAGTATTTTTAATAGTAATTAAAGTATTAACTAGTAATTTAATATATGCATAGGATTAATATTCTGCTGATTTGTCTTCCCATTACCCCACAATCCCTCTTTTTTTCTAGGAAGATGTCAATGTCAGCAGCAGAAGGAAAATTACTCTGCAGGCCCTTTTTTTAAGACCTGGAATGTAAGTTTTGATTAAATTGTGTGTCCTCTTTCACTTTGTTTGTCTTCTTATATATCTCTATTTCTATTCAGCCCTCTCTGATACTACCTTGCAACCAAAAGACAACAACCACAACCATCTTCCTAGCCACCAGAATAGCAATTAAATCATACTACAGTAATTCACCAAGAATTTGTCATATTTGGGAATTTTACCTGAACTTTTCATTCACTAGTATTTCATATTATATTAAATACACATGTAGTGTTTTCCATTGACTACTATACTTATTAACTAATTACTGTCATGTTCTTCAGGCAGAAAAAATAGACCTGCCAGACTTCTCGGATGCAGCTGTAGCTATTCCCACTGTCTCGGGTGATACAGACTCCCTTGTGAAGTTTGGTCCTGCTATCCATTCTATAGTTCTTGATGAAGACATTGTTGTGTGTGATATAGCAGAGTTGACAGAGACGTTAATTTTGCTATTTGGTTTAATTTATGCACTTCATCTCGATTATCCAAAGCAATTATCCTACACATTTAATTTCATTCAAAAAATTATAATGGGTTTGGAAGACCTGAAGCGGTTACCTTCTAGACTGCTGCTTAGCCTTAAAAATAAATTGCTGATGATGGATGAGTAAGCAGTCTGTTCTCCAAATCTCATGGTTGGTACTGCCAGCATGTTAATACTCTAACAAGCAATGGAGCTTTTCGCTTTTATTTATGTTGGCCTATTATTTTGTTATTTGAGTATTATTACCTTTGTTGAAGTGGTAAAAGGTTTTTATTTCTTTGATATTCTATATTAACCACATTGCTGGGGATGTGTTCTGTTAGAATTCTAATGGAATTCTTAAATAAATGGAATCTGCATTGAAATTGTCTTTTGAGTAGTTTTTTATTTTAATCATACAAATAAAATATTTTTGATTTTGAGGTAAATAGTAAACCTAAACAGTCAAAAAATGTGTTTCAATAGAGTGAAGTCAACTTAAAAATATAAGAGACTGAAGTGACAATGTTTAGGTCTGAGAAACTGAATGAGTCATGGTGATCATCAGAAGGAAAATTACTGAAGCTGGGGTCATGATATGGACTCTCCCTGTGTGTGTTTGTTGCCTTTGAGTCTTATTTTGTTGAGGTCCTGTCAACATATTTCTTTTCATTATCACTGAAATAAAACTTACAGTAATCTGTAAAGAATTTGGATAGGAATTACTTATAAAATATGAGCAGCCAGAACATGTGTGAGTCCAAAGTTCATAAAATGAAAGACATTTAACCCTCGTTTAATGTTTACTAGTTTTGAGTTCCCAGTCAAAAATTACCGCTGCGTTATAACTTAATATTATTATTACTTAACTTATTATAACTTAATATAATTATAAATCAATAACACATATTATTATCTAATGTTGTAATAGATCTTTGTATCAACTTAATTCTCTTGAATATTACAAGTTTTGAACTTCCATTTGCTATTCATGGCCTGCAGGCCTCATCGACCTGAGCTCATACAAGTCAGAAGGGGGAAAATTCTATTGGGGAAATGTTCGAGGCTAGCATAGAAGCAAAGAGGGGGAGTGAGGATGTGTTTATGTGTGTGTGTGTGTGTGTGTGTGTGTGTGTGTGTGTGTGTGTGTGTGTGTGTGTGTGTGAATGCACACAAGCACACACATTGTCCATCTAATGAACAGGTATGTGCCTAGACTCAATTTTATAAACTGACCTCAGTCTCACCCATACATTTCTAATGACACCACAGGTGTACAAAAGTAAAATAAAACACCCAAAATGTTATGAAAATGATCAAAATGTATTGTGTGTGTTCAGATGCCCTGTGTTAACAAAGTAATGGAACCTCATGATAGTGAGATGGAATTAATGATATTTTTGAAAGAAAACATTTGTAAATTGGTCAAATCCCACACCTAACCACACTACTCACTGCATCTCTCCTCTGTGATAAGGGACCAATCACAATGTATTCTTTCCAAAAAATTGTTAAGCATGACAATACAGTACAGTGTATGTCACTTCAGCTAAGTGACATATCACTAGCAAAGCCTCAAAAACATGTACACAAATCATTGTTTTCCTTGGCAACAAATTAGCCATCCAACCCACTGGATGAAATCACTGAAAACAACCTTCATAACATAACTTTGCAACATAACTTTGACCCAAAACATTTGGGTCAGAGTGTAAGATGAATCAGAGGACAGGAATGCAGCCCTTGTCATGGCTTGGAGGGACTTTCCTGCAGTGGTTCCTCCTTATGACTGTGAGTAATGGCCTCTATATTGGGAGCCGAAGTGTTATAATTACACCTGACACAAAGACAGCTGTGCAGCTGTGGTCGCACAGAGCTGTGAGAGGATCAAATTGTTCCAAAACTGGATGCTTCTGCTGCACCAAACAGCATGAATGAAATTTTGCCACACCGGAAGTGTGCATCTTCCTGTTAGACGTAAAGGGAAAAAGGGAAGAATGCACTACAATAGACATCTTCATTCATGTCTATTGATAGGACAGTCCTGCTTGCATATCTGTTCAGAACTCCGTGGAATGGTTCATAGATCACTGAATGAATTTAATTAATTGCATTATTACATGCAATCTGAATGACAAGTGTGTAGTTCCTCCATGTAACACATTTCTGTTGCAATATACTGGTGAAAAGTTTGGGTTCACTAAGAAATTTCCATTCCACTCCATTTTAGACAGAATATCACCTTAGATCAATTGCATTGTTTTTCAAATTACATGATGTGCTTACATAATTGCAAAATGGTTCTCCAATGTTTTTTTCAGTTAGCCTTTTACAATGATATCAGATTAGTAAACAGAATATACCTTTGGAACATTGGATGAATGGTTGCTGATAATGGGCGATGTAGATATTGCATTAAATATCAGCCATTTCTTTCTACAACAAAGAACCCTTTTGAAATTTCTAAGTGACCCCAAACTTTTGATGGTATATTTTTATATACCTAAAAAAATTCACCTCATATGTATTTACTTAGTTTGTTGTGCCATCCCTGGGTCAAAAATCTAACAAAAATGCCTAAAAAAATATCAGTTATACAACTGCAGACCATTGCCCTATCACATTAAATTAATGAAAGTGAAACCACATTCCACATTCCACTTTTGCCTTGTATGAAAATTGGAAGTATCGGACCAGTATTTCAGTAGAAAATAACATGATGGAATGAGGAACAATTCCTAAACGTGATTCACAACAAAGAGGACATGCTTGTGTCTTGAATCATTGGCCATTGAATTGAAGAGACTAATTCCCTATTAACATAATTCTGTACAAGCTTGGGTAAGGGAAGGGAATAAACCAAAATGTTCAATATTGTTTATTTCTCAAGCTTCAAAGAAGCTTCTGTACATGTGGTGTGTATGGTATTAGTTGGCTAGATCACTGGGAAGGGGAGTCATGACCTTAGGCTCCTTAAAAGCCACAGTAATAAATCCAAATATCCATGCAACCTCATGTTTTTGAATGACGGGGTATATTCTACAGACATGAGGGCATGTTTAGTCTGGTGTGGGGAGGACTTTCCAGGGCAAAAGTTTTTTCCAGGGAAAATTTCCAAACATCAACTCCACTGAAACCCCTCCTCTGCCTACACACAAATTTACCGTTTTTACTCCACATGCCAACTTCATGCTCCTATGGGACACTGCTGCAAGCCTGATACTGTATGCTGACTCTCCTCTTCAGGATCAAACTCAAAGACTGAGGAAATTCTTTCATCTCCCACTGCTGAGAGAAGGTCACTTATCACTGAGCAGAGAGCCTCTAACACAGAAGATTACATCAGATCATTAGGTTGCTAGCCTAGGGGTCTAGGGGCAGTGGCTTGCCTGATAATAAGGTAATAAGTATATATCCATATGTCTTGTCGGCTCAGGATTCAAGGAGATACTCATCACTAAGTCTTTCCATTCGTGACGAGGCGTAGGCTGAGTCTTAGAGTTCCTCATTTCAGGCAGTGATAAGAAGGCAGTTTTTCCCAACCTAACCAAAGCACAGGAACTGAACTCAGACAGAGATCATCTGCAAGTCACTGGGTGAACATCAGAGCTAAACCACCATGCCATCAACGTCAATCATGTTGCATCTGCTGAGCCTCTTTTGGGTTGGAACACTACTGCTAAGCTGCATGCAAGGTAAGCTCTCTCGTTTATGTTATGCTATTATGACCATGTTGTGGTATTCATCTATATTATTTATTTATCTATACGTGATTGCATTCATATTATCTTGTATTATAATACAGCTTGTATTGCCACGGTGTATAAACATCAATGTGCTCTGTTTGATTCATTTTTAAAGTGCATGCTCAGGACATAAAGGAGGTGACCTGTTGTAAGAAAATAAGCCCAGCACTGATAAAGACTGATATCACCAAGTGTATCATCCACCTCAAGACCCCTGAATGCATTGCTGCAGTCCTGTAAGTGGAAGATATCAATGCCTTTATTCTATCCTATATCCATATATCTCAAAAACATGTTTTGAAATTGTTGTAATGGTTGTAACTTAAATGAAAACAAACTCTGATTCTGGTTATCTTTTGCCTCCCTTGTTTTATAGATTTTTCAGTGAAGGGAAAGTGTTCTGCAGTAGTATATATGCAAAGTGGGTCAAGATCAAAGTACAGGAACTGCAAAAGGTAGTAGTATATATCCATGTCATTTTGTCACCAGTTCTGATTTCTAATATCCACTCATAATCAGGTCTGTATGAAAGTATGAAATAACTGATTTGTTTTTGTTTTTCTGATCCCTCTGCAGAAAGGAAGACCCTGTTTGGTCTGGAGGAATAATGTCACTGCTGTGAACATGTAAATGAGGTTTTTGTTTACCTCTTTGTTTGTTTACTTGTAATCTCAGTATCACAGTGACAGATTGACCATTCTGTTTTAGTGTCCAGATTACTAGCCGTAGAGATTACTTGCACCTTGGAGGTCTGCACCTGCACTGAGTTTCAGGAGGCTGCTTTGATTTTTGAACAGCTCTTAAGGATTTATTTGAATTTATTTCCCCTCCTATATGTGTAAATGGATGAGCAGCTCTTAAACTATTATTAGTAGTCTTATTTTTTTGTTATTTATATAGTTTATATAAAGCTCACTTTGGCTACAGTGTTTTTTTTTTCAATGAAGTTGGTATTTATTATGTATTTATTGTGCAGTGATATTTAAAAAATTGTGTACACACATTAGACATATATATATTTTTCTTTAAGTCTGAGAAGCTATAAAGTAAAAAGCTGTACTAACTTGACATTTTACATATTGATATGTTATTTATGATCGTGTCATCCTTCTATATTTATATTTCCCTAATAAGATGACTGTTACTTGTTATATTTAACTGCCCAATGAAATAAATAAATGTTGAACTGCATGTTTTCAATACTGTGATTTGTGACAGGAAATAAAATAGCACTCCACTATACACTATTGGAATGTAAGTAAGTTAGGAGCAGTAGGACTCATATTTATGTAGCAGTGCAGGTGTGGAAATCAAACTCAGAGTCAGAAACACAGAGTCATAAAAAGTCAACACCCCAACTGTATTTTATATAGTTTTAGATAACTCTTTTACTTTGCATTTGTGACTGAACGAGTAAGACATGGATGTTGCAAGCAAAGTAGGATCAGGGAGTTGACACCTCCCTAACTGAATGACTGCAGCAAAGACTCCCCAGTCCCCAGGTGTTTTTTGCCAATAGGTCTTTGACTTTGCTAGTAACTTTGTGTTGATCCTGAATTGAACTGAATGCAGAACGAAATAGAAAGAAAAGAAAGAACTTGATATGGTGAACTTAGCTGGATCTTTGTTGTGCTGTGCCTAATCTTCCTTACAGCATGGGGATTTCCTCTGGCACAGCAAAAGAAACTCTCAATTAAGTCAAGATGTTGTACCCCTAAGCACAACTGATTGCTGTGTCATAACAGTTGGAGAGGTAGGAAGCTCTGTGGCTTTCAAACTAAATATTTGTGAAATAACACATTGGTGGTGTGACTCTGATGAAGACGTTAGTCACTAGCACCATTAAAGCTTGTTAAAATGATTTGTGAGCTCCGGTCTTTCCCTGGGTTCAGTTCATTGTAATTATACTGTAGGTGCAGTCTGCAGTTCTAAACTATGCACTTTTTGTCTGATTCAGCTAATTGGTCATCACAGATGGATTTGGACATTGCTGACTCAGAGACTATTATCACTAAGTAGATATATTTCCATACAGTACACACAATATTCTATTCCATACAATATCATTTCTTGCTTGGAAAGTATGTTGCCTAGTAATGTGGCGAGTAAGGAACATTACTGGCTTCAGAGCAACAGTAACCCCAGCTCAACTGACCGCTCTCTCCCATACCAGCTAAATGCCTTCGCCTGCTTTGAAGACTCCAGCTCCAAAAGGGGGCCGGACCCACACACAAGCACCACCTCTCCAGAGAGCGATCAGCCTCTTCTGACCTATCAGGTGAAGAGAGCACTTCACAACATCAACTGCAATAAAACAACGGGGCCTGATGGCGTTCCAGGATGAGTGCTGAAGGAATGCGCTGAACAGCTCGCTTCAGTATTCACATGCATTTTCAACCTGTCACTACAGCAAGCCACAGTCCTCACCTGTCTGAAAACCGCCACCAGTAACATTTACCCATAATCGCTATAGTAATATCTAAATCGTTAGAAACAATTTTACTGTCAGCCCACATATTATTGCGTTGACATCAAAACCAAAGTTGAAACACTGTCAAGTTGAATTTACTTTAAAAAAAAAACAGTGAAATAGGTTGACTTTTTTTTTTTAAAGTAAAATCAGACAATTTGTTTTTTTTACGTTGTGTCAACTCATGAAACGTAGTAGAAATTGCGTTACTTATTTTTATAAGTTGAAGTAACTTACTGTAAGGAAAGACTTTGGGATTCTTGGAGTGATACAGATAATTAGATATTTAAGTTGAGTCAACTGAATTTTACAAGTTTGCAAGATGAAATTACAAAAAAAGTTGAGATAGCACAAACCTTATTTGGCAGAACAAAAGGCAAGTTTTATTTTTAAAAACGTATCCATCACAAGCCTGAATGATTACCGGCCGGTGGCTCTCGTGCCGGTGATCATGAAATGCTTTGAGAGACTGGTACTGCCCTTCATTAAGGCCCACATCCCTCCTGACCTTGATCAACACAAATTTGCATACAGATCCATTAATGATGGCATCTCCATAGCACTGCTCACAGCCCTCACACACCTGGAAACCCCCAACAGTTATGTAAGGATGCTATTCATTGACTACAGCTCTGCATTCAACTCCATCAACCCAGACAAATTGATCAACAAACTGCAAACACTGGGTTTGGGAGACCTTCTCTGCCAGTGGATTAAACACTTCCTCCCCAATAGACGCCAGGGCGTCAGGATCACCCATCACACCTCCTCCAGCATTATTCTCAACACTGGCGTCCCCCATAGACCCCCTCAGGTGCTCAGAGGTGCTCACTTTTGTCATTTAAGAACAATTAAAAGTCAGAAAGTTCACTAGATGTACCCAAACAAAGTAGGAAAATGTTATCAATGTGCCACAATAAGAAAAAAGGGTTAACAACAGGATTTAGTACAAACATTTTCTCAAAAAGGCCCACAAATAGATTAGCATAATTGGGTGCAGTGCTACTCATTGCAGTGCCTTTAATTTGTAAGAAGTAATTTTTAAACATAAAGAAGTTCTTTCTTAGCACAAATTCAGTCAGACTTTTAATACAGTCAACACTGGGAGTCATGTTTGAATGAGTGTCCCTCAAAAAGGGAATTATTTCTTTATATATAGCTATATTGCGAGGTCTAATACTGTACTCTAGGCAGCGGATGTCAGAAAGATCATCCAACTGGACTGTGCAGCTTTCTCTTTTTTGTATTGATTCGTTAGTCTAAGTGCACTGGGTATTTTCTGTGCATGTTCTCACAGGCATCTGCAGTGGTGTTTTTAGGATATGACAAATGAGGTGTCGCCGTCGCCGTCTTAGTTTCTGCAAATTGTGGAGCCATTGCAATGACACACTTAATGGCGTGCCTCTGTCATATCATGCGTCATGCATTTACTTTCGAAATACATGAGGACCACCTGAGCATAGTTGTGAGAGTGAACCTTTTCTACAGTTTTCTGTGACGTCTTTGAAAATATGATGAATAAAGTGTATTGCTGGCACACAATCACACAATAAGTTGCATTCTAAAAAACAAAACAAAAAAAAACATATTTTTCCTAAGTATGATTAATGTGAATGTAACGCTTTGCTATGCACAACTTCCTCTTATGTTGCTTAAGAAGGAGTTACCAGGGTTGTGGGTTGACTCATCCACAGGCTACCATAGACGTAACCTCTTCAACTTTCCCACAATGTCTGACCTATGCACTAAATTACTGAATTGTGTTAATCCATAATGTGAAAACTATGTGTAGCATGGCGGACAATTGGTCAACGACTATGCCACCACAGGAGTTACAGGGATCCAGGGAATCTGACCTAATAGATCACACAGGTTCGTTATGCTTTGGAAAGACAGAGACATGTGTACACTGAAACATACAATAATTTATTAGAGACACAGGGACAGACTTTTAAGTAGACAATGAAACAAATAAGGTTTGGTTTCCAGATGGACAGGAACAGGCCGTCACCCAGGAACTGGCCACCTTCTGGGAATTTCTGAGCCAGGAATTAACTAGCAGGGACACAGTCACAAGTCACAAGACCACAAGTGCATCTCACACACGGGAGGGGTGATTAACTGTATTCAACTGACACACAGTGAAACACTACAACTAAACACCAAAAAGGTGATTCGACTTCCTTACAATAGCTCTTGATCTTCCAATCCATCCAATCAGTAGGCAAGGCAGAGCAGCAGGATCCACACAATTACAAAAAATAGGCACCGGTTAAATTGGCTCTGCCACCTCTTTCTCTATAAAAATATTTATATTTTATATTTATACTTTCTCTATAAAAATATGTACTATTTCCCATTTAAATTTTTCGTAAATCGCTTGTTAGCCTATGTTTGATGCATTTAAAGAGAGTAAATTCTGGCAGGACAGGAAGTCACATCAGTTATTTTTCTTCTGTCACAGTAGCCTGAGCTGAATGACAGCACATGACAAAAGAGCTGTTTCACAATTACAAAGAGGTGTGGGAGTTTGTTCACACAACAGAGGTGAATGTGTTCATCATGTGAAAAATGACACATGGAATAGTATAGTATGGAGGATTTATAGGGTAATCTGTTTGTAGAAATGGAATATGGTATTCATAATTATATTTTTCATGTTCTTGGTTTAGGGAGAGGTATTCAGTTGGTTGCCACCTATAGCATCACCACTAGATAGCACTACAGTGATGTCTCACACAGATTTGTATCTCTATGCCTCACACTTGTGTTAACATACAGTATGGGAACTACCTTACCCTTACTGACTGTGAGAGAGGAAAATTTCTGTCTTACCAGAATTTACCACCAATCCATGTGATTCAACCATGGTCACACCACTAAGTGACACAGAGCAGAGCCATTTGTCAGTAATCAGATGAGATAGTGATAATAACTGGCTCATTTTTCAATAAACCATAAATCAACAGGGTGATATAGGGCTCTATTTTAGCGATCTGAAAAGCATGCAGTGTCACAAGATAAGCAGCCCTTAGCAACAAGTCCCAAACAACTCAAACCAACAAAAGCAACAATGTCTCTGATATCGAGAATCATACTTGTGCAATAATATAACTAGATGTACCGCAGAGTGGTACAAAATATGACCGCCGCCCAGTCCAGCACATTTTTTCCACAAAAATAAATCACGCTGAAAGGCCTACAGTATATGATTCTAACTGTCTCACTAAATTGCATTATCCACACTCAATTATCACTGGTATCTGCTAGACAACAAGTACCAAAACATAATTAGTTCATAGATTTTGCATGTAAAATTAATTTTATACAACCCCACCTCCATCTTGCCTGTTCATAATTCTGAGAAATTCTTGAATTGTGTGTATGTGTGCATGTACATATTTATGTTGTGTGTGTGTGTGTGTGTGTGTGTGTGTGTGTGTGTGTGTGTGTGTGTGTGTGTGTGTGTGTGTGTGTGTGTGTGCTTGTGTGTGTGCCTGCGTGATGTGCCTGTGCATGCATGCGCACATATGTCTACTGTGTGAGTATGTGTCATAATGATGATTACTGTGAATGCATGTGTGTGCGTGTGTATCTGTTTGTGCACATGTGTGCACATGAAATGGGTTAACATGACCCCTGGAGGCAAACATATGGAAAAAATGGTCATCCTAGGCCCTACAGTTCTCAAGATATTCACAGAGAACTGTGTCTGCCCTACAGTCCAGCGGGGGGGCTACAGATCAAAACGAAAAACGACGGTTCCATGCTATCCATGTGGGGTTACATGCCCACCAAGTTTTGTGTACCCGGGCTTTCAGTGTCCCGGGAATCCTTGTTGGTGTACGTCACTAAATGTACACATAAATTATTTTATTGTAAGGCCCCCCATGAACGAAAGTACACAAAACTTGGCATGCATTCGGAGGGTGTCATAATGATCCTACACTTTTAATTTTGTGCAGTTTTGACCATGTCAGCCAGAGATATTGTGATGAAAACACCTAATTTTTTGCTTTTTAATTTTTAACTAGGTGGCGCTATACATGAAATAAGTGGTAATGGGATGGGTTGACATGCCCCCTGAAGACCAACATACATAAAAAAGGTGGACCTCCTAGGCCCTACGGTTCTCGAGATATTCACAGAAAACTGTCTCCGGCCACCTACAGGCCAGTTGGTGTACATGAAATGGTGTACATGAAATGAGTGGTTATGGAATGGGTTGACATGGCCCCTTGAGATCAACATACAAAAAAATCTCTTGATCTGCACGGCGGTCTTAATAATGACTATGTAATCTTGCTTGTCATGTCCAAATGTCCATATATGCTCTCAAAAGATGTAGACCTGTCTTGAACTATTAATAGTTTCCACTCGTAAACTGTGGGGGTGTGATGATGACCGCTTCCTCATTTTAAACAATATAAGAGACAGCAGGCTGACAACATTGAAGCAAATACACACACAAAAAGTGGTGATTCAACCAGTCAATGTCACTACCTCACTGTCTCTACTACTTCTGTTGGACTGTCCATCATGATACCCACTCTGTCTCAACACCAGAAATTCAACATGCTGCTCCTGGCAACATTATTACTGAACTGCACACTGGGAGGTGAGTAGACAGAACTTTCAATAATTACTTGTCAGAGGAATTATATGTTGTTTAACACAAACTGTGTTGACCTGTTGCTAAAAAGGGGAGATTGGTTCTTTCCTGATGGATTTTATATGTTTTATTCTGCAGTGTGGGCCCAGGATTCAAAGACAGAGACATGCTGTACAAGAGTAAGTCCAAGCCGTATTGAGACAGAAATCACTGACTGTATTGATCACCCTAAGACTGAACGATGCTGTGATGCTATTATGTAAGTACAAAAAAGCTATTTCTCTCTATTTTCAGTTTACTCTATTTACTTTATGTGGCCCTCTGATTCACTATCAGCAGTTTAACCCTTCAATACAAATCTATTTTCTTATCTCTTCATAGATTTACTTCCCAAGGAAAACAGTACTGCACTCCCAGACTTGCTCGATGGGTTCGGCAGAAAATGCAAGAATTAGAACAGGTAAGGACATTTCTATGAACATGTTTTGGCTTTGAAATACACTCAGAGTATTCTGAATCTGAAATACAGGAATAGTCAACAATACCAAAACCCTGAGTGTCTTTCTTTTTATCAAACCACAGGAGGGCAGGCCGTGTAGGAAAGCCAATGCATAATCGGGAGAATTCACAAGAAGAACAAATGGCCAATATATGCTTTGTATGGAGCTTTCCTGAAAGATCTTCCTGTTTGACATCTTTGTGCTACTGATTAACTTATTTTTCTAAAAATAATATTCTATTTATTTATTATTTGTGACAATAACATTTGGTAGGTTTATAATATTTCATCAATTTATTTGTGGAGGGATTTATTTGTTTGTACAATATTCCTAAATGTTCTATTAAATTATTATATAATACATTAACATTTGTCTGTATAATTCCTGTTCCCATGCATCTTTAATTTTGTTCATTTACTAATTCTAAGCATAGTTCTGTTGATTTTAGAGGAAATGTTTTCAAACAAACAAAAGTCATGTCTACAATTAGGTCAAGTTAGTCATTCTGTTTTCCATGTTTATGGGGCAGAAAAAAAGTTGAGCAAAGTGGGGGATTATGTCATTTGCATGTTACGTGCTTATTTTTAAAACACGGATGAAAGAAATATCATAATTCGTTCTAGAATAAATAACACAGGTTAGGCTATGTGTGATGTGTTATAGGGCCCCTATTTAGCTCAACCTGTGAACCACCTTTTCATATCTGTGCCCACAGGCCCAGTGGCTCATAATCTGTCAGGATGTGGGCCAATACAATGCAATACAATACAAACATAGGAGTAGACATCACTTTTTTTCAGTGTTTTCACGTTTGGTTCAAGAGATGTAATGTTAAACTGAGGCCGCGATGCGACAACAGGAGACCTGAGTGCGCCGCTAGCAGAGGAGCTAAATTGCTTCTTTGCTCACTTTGAAACATCACAACCGCAGCACTCATCTGCTCCAGCCCTGCCTCCACCCCATCTGGCTCCTGCACCAGTCCAGCCCTGCCTCCACCCCATCTGGCTCCTGCACCAGTCCAGCGCTGCCCCCATCCCCTCCTGGTTCCTGCACCACTCCACTCTTTGTGAGGGAGCACAATGTCAGACGGATGCTCCTGGCAGTGAACCCCAGGAAGGCTGCCGGCCCAGATGGAGTACCTGGTAAGGTGCTCAGAGCACGTGCCCACCAGCTCACCCACATCTCTACCAGAATCTTCAACCTCTCCCTGGCCCAAGCAGTCATCCCGCCCTGCCTAAAATCAGCCACAATCATCTTAGTGCCGAAGAGGTCACTCACCACCAGCCTAAATGATTATCGTCCTGTGGCCCTCACTCCGGTTATCATGAAGTGCTTCAAGAGGCTGGTTCTTCAGCACATCAAGGACTATCTCCCCCCAGACTTTGACCCCTATCATTTTGCATATTGCGCAAACAGATCCACAGAGGATGCCATCGCCGTAGCTCTCCACTCTGCGCTGAGCCGCTTAGAGCAGCAACAGAGCTACGTCTGGATGCTTTTTGTGGATTACAGCTCTGCTTTTAACACAATCATTCCGGACATTCTCATCACCAAACTGGTCACTCATAAGTATAAGTATATAAGTATATATACTCTTTTGATCCCGTGAGGGAAATTTGGTCTCTGCATTTATCCCAATCCGTGAATTAGAAACACACTCAGCACACAGTGAACACACAGTGAGGTGAAGCACACTAATCCCGACTTCCACAACTCCCTCATCAAATTTGCAGATGGCATATCAGACAACAACGGAATAGCCTACAGGAAAGCGGTCTAGACCCTGTCAACTTGGTGCAGGAACAACAACAACAACCTCAACCTCAACACCAAAAAAAGAAGAAGAAATAATTGACTACAGAAGGAACAAAACAAACCACAATGGACTGTATCAAAGGAAAGGAGGTGGAGAGGGTGGCACGCTTTAAGTTCCTGGGAGTGCACAGAACACCTCCCACACCATTAAAAAAGCCCAGCAGATGTTCTTCCTGAGGACCCTGAAACACAATTGAGTTGAGAGCACCCTGGCATACTGCTGCACTGTGTGGCATTCTAGCTCAGTGTTTACCAAACTTTTTTTCTGGGGACCCACTTTTTAAAAATGACAGACCATCGTGACCCATTTCACTTCAGATCTAACATGCAATATTGTTTTAGGGCAAAGGTTCTCAAACTTTTCTATGCCCCTCCCCAACCATTCTACAGTGCCATATCTAGATACTGGCCTACTACCAGAGTTCGCAAGAGGCGAGATATAACGCAGAATATATGCGGCTGCTGTCACAGCTGCTGTTTTTATTTACAAAATGTATGCATTAGGCTATGTAGGCTAAAGAAGAAAAATCTATTGTGCGTAGGCTAATACTTGAAGTAGTCACGTAAGTGTGCATACTTGAAGCTGACCTACAGTATTTGTATGTGTGGTTCAAATAAACACATTTATCTGTTTTCAACGTTATGTAGCAGAATTACTTGGCTATGGAACCCAAATCTGGTTTGCGTTGGAGAGAGCATGCAGGCTTTATGGTACCAGCCAGTTCAGTAGACCAACTCAAGACTTCAAGGACTTCATATACAACGTTTTTAAACAACAAACAAAATACTAACATAACAGTGAAGTGGTTCGTTTGACATCTTTGTGGACAGCACTATGCCACTCCATCATGACACTGGCATTTAATACTAGGAGGGGAGCAGTAGAACAAAAAGTTCGGACTTCCATATGACCTTTTATGTTGTTCAGATATACGGCCCAACCGTTTAACATCCGCAGAACCTCGGGATTGGTGATGCACTCCTCAGTTTACCACAGCTGTAAAATTCTCGCTCAGTTTTGTAGAATCACACAACCTCAGTTTTTCTTTATCCTGCTTTGAACACAGTTGTGTTGCATTTTGAGCACCATCAGCGTGGAAAGTTGGAAATGACTGCCGAAAAGATACATTTTAATGCGCATCCAAAACTGGGGATATTCTCGCATGTTGTACGCTGTTCCTGTATTTCTAAAGAGAGATGTTGTAGGCTAGGTTGCAGACAAATGAATAACACCGTCAATTCCGATGTAAACATTACATTACATTACATTACATTACATTTGGCTGACGCTTTTTAACCAAAGCGACTAACAACATGGTAAACAGTACGTTTTTAGAACAATTCTCACAATTTTAGGACAGTTTAAAAAACAAAAAAACATTAGAGTACAGTAAGAATAAGTGCGTCGGTGAGTGCTGTTTTTAACAGTTACTTGTCAGTTTAAAACGGCTGGTGAGTGCTAGGATCAGTAAGACTTGTTGTAAGTGTTGCTATGAGAGTAGGTGTTCTCTAAAGAGCTGGGTCTTCAGGAGTTTTTTGAAAGTGGAAAAGGATGTCCCTGCCCTTGTAGGAACTGGCAGTGTGTTCCACCAACGAGGAACAACAGATGAGAAAAGTTTGGATTGGCTTGAGCGTACCGGTGGTAGAGCTAGGCGTCGTTCGTCAGAGGAGCGCAGCGGTCTGGAGGTAGTGTAAGTCTGTATGAGGGCATTCAAGTAGGTGGGAGCAGAACCGGAGACTACTTTGTAGGCAAGCGTTAGAGACTTGAATTTGATGCGTTGAAGTTGATGCTTGAATTTGATGCGAACATAACATATAACTCAAGTCCTTATATTGTAGCCTATTTGTGGAGGTTTCTTTATTTGGAAAGTTGAATCCGCATTTTACTCTGGAGTTAAACGTTTGCTTGTTTGTAGGCCTTATACTAAGGCTGTGTTATTGATGTTGTGACAGGCTATGTTGTAAGAATAGAACCAGAGACTTTTGCGCAAAAGCCAAAAGATATGCGCCTTTACTGTAGCCTAGGCCTAGAGTTCGTGAGGTGGAAAACGAGAGGAAATAATAGCGTTTAAAATATCCATTTAAATTGTAGCGTATAATATGCACTGTTGTGCATTTTAAATCCGAAATAATAAGGAATGTGAGGAGGTTGCTATTAACTTGAACTATCTAGCCTATGACGCAAATTGAATAGCCATGTCCGGTATACGGATGTCTGCTTTAGTTGACAGCATGGTAACTAGATTTTAATCGGTGAAGTTGAAGAGTGGTGTCTGTTAATGTGCAAAAAGGCGGATTCATGTCTGTTGCATTTTGCAACTGCGAGGTCATGGCAGGCGCCCCACATGAATGTTTCATTTTGTGAGTGAGATGTCCATGCTGTCCCCTCTACGACGCGTTCGCCCCCCAGTTGCAGAGCTATTCTAAATGCAAAATTGCACAGAGGGCCGTGACTGTGGTAGCTAACAAACTAGATCCTAATAGAAAACTGTTCGCTTTCCTGGCTAAATGCTATAAGTTAGGCCTATTACACAACATAAATTGTGCTGGCGACCCAAATAAAATTTCCTGCGACCCAGTCTTTGGGAACCAATGCACTAAAAAACTACAGCCTTCTGGGAATTTCTGAGGCAGGACTGAACTAGCAGGGAGACACAAGACCACAAGTGCATCTCACACAGGGGAGGGGTGATTAAAACTAAACTGATGCAAAGTGAAACACTACAACACCAAAAAGGTGATTCAACCTCCTTACAATAACTCTTGGCTTAGTCCATCCAATCAGTAGACAAGGCGGAGCAAGCAACAGGAAGCCACACAATCACAAAAAATAGGCACTGGTTAAATTGGCTCCCCCACCTCTTTCTCTATAAAAATATTTATATTTTATATTTATACTTTCTCTATAAAAAATATCTATTATTTCCCATTTAAGTTTTTCGTAAATCGCTTGTTAGCCTGTTTGATGCATTTAAAGAGAGTAAATTCTGGGAAGACAGAAGGTCACATCAGCTATTTTTCTCCTCTATTTCAGTCAATAAATGTAATCAGTAAGCTAGTTCTTGTACTGTGAAACAAATGTGAGGCATCACAGTATCCTGAGCTGAATGACAGCACATGACAAAAGAGCTGTTTCACAATTACAAAGAGGTGTGGGAGTTCACACACACACTACACACAACAGAGGTGATTGTGTTCATCATGTGTAAAATGACACATAGTATATGTGAAAAGTATAGTATGGAGGATTAAAGGGTAATCTGTTAGTAGAAACAATTCATAATTATATTTTTCATGTTCTTCATTTAGGGAGAGGTATTCAGTTGGTTATCATGTTATCACCTCTAGAACTACCTTACCCTTATTGACTGTGAGGGAGGAAAATTCCTATCTTCCCAGGTGATAGTGATAACAGGCTCATTCTTCAATAAACCATAGAATCAGATTAGATTCCTTTTATTGTCATTGTAAGAGAATACAATGAAATTCCAATGCACCAAGTGAGTACGGATCTCAAGCAATAAATAAATATATATAAATAAAACGATACAACTATATAAGTAACATGCACATTCCACTTTGACACACATACCAACACTCACACTATCATATGATTGTAAATCAACAGGGTGATATAGGGATCTATTTTAGCAATCTGAAAAGCCTGCACTGTCACAAGAAGTAAGCAGCCCATAGCAGCAACTCCCAAACAACTCAAACCAAAAAAGCACCAATGTCTCTGATATTGAGAATCATACTTGTGCAATGATATAATAGTAATCTTGCTTGTCATGTCCAAATGTCCATATATGCTCTCAAGACATTGACCAGTCTTGAACTATTAATAGTTTCACTCGTAAACTGTGGGGGTGTGATGATGACCGCTTCCTCATTTTAAACAATATAAGAGACAGCATGCCGACAACATTCAAGCAAATAGACACAGGGGTGATTGAACCAGTCAATGTCACTACCTCACTGTCTCTATTACTACTTCTGTTGGACTATCCATCATGATACCCACTCTGTCTCAGCACCAGATATTCAGCATGCTGCTCCTGGCAACATTATTACTGAACTGCACACTGGGAGGTGAGTGGACAGAACTCTCAATAATTACTTGTCAGAGGGATGATATGTTGTTAAATACAAACTGTGTTGACCTGTTGCTAAAAAGGGGGAATTGGTTCTTTCCTGATGGATTTTATATGTTTTAATCTGCAGTGTGGGCCCAGGATTCAAAGACAGAGACATGCTGTGAAAAAAAGCCAAGTCCAAGCCGTATTAAGACAGAAATCACTGACTGTATTGATCACCCTAAGACTGATGGATGCTATGATGCTATTATGTAAGTACAAAAAAGCTATTTCTCTCTATTTTCAGTTTACTCTATTTACTTTATGTGGCCCTCTGATTCACTATCAGCAGTTTAACCCTTCAATACAAATCTATTTTCTTATCTCTTCATAGATTTACTTCCCAAGGAAATCAGTACTGCACTCCCAGACGTGCTCGATGGGTTCGGCAGAAAATGCGAGAATTAGATCAGGTAAGGACATTTCTATGAACATGCTTTGGCTTTGAAAGACACTCAGAGTATTCTGAATCTGAAATACAGGAATAGTCAACAATACCAGCCCTGAGTGTCTTCCTTTTTATCAAACCACAGGAGGGCCGGCCGTGTAGGAAAGCCAATGCATAATCTGGAGAATTCACAAAGACAAAATGGCCAATATATGCTTTCTATGGAGCTTTCCTGAAGGAACTTCCTGTTTGACATCTTTGTTCTACTGATTAATTTTGACTGGGGTTGCATTGTCTGTTTATTTATCAAGAGATTAATCTTTTTTTTTTAATATTCTATTTATTTATTATTTGTGACAATAACATTTTGTAGGTTTATAATATTTAATCTATGATTTTATTTGTGGAGAGATTTATTTATGTTTGTACAATATTCCTAAATGTTCTATTAAATTATTATACAATACATTAGCTTACATTATTATACAATACATTAACATAACAACTGTCTGTATAATAGTTCCTGTTCCCATGCATCTTATGCTAATATTGTTCATTTAGTAATTCTAAGCATAGTTCTGTTGATTTTAGATAAATGTTTTTCCAGAGATGTAATGTAAAAAGCATAATTTGGTTATAGTGTGAAAGTAGCATGGTTGCCATGGTGATTCTTGAGGTGTTTATAATGTTGTTTATATGGTGTCATAACCCTTTTGGTTTTTAACTAGCCGGGTACTGTGGAAGCGCTAAATGGGTTATATTGACACCAATGGGCATACATAAACGAGGCAACTTTTTGAGCAATGTTGCAGGGAAACCGACGGTTAAAATTCTGAAGAAGGGCTGCTTACATCTTGTGACAGCACATCTTCTGCTGTGCTTTATATGCACCTTTCTCTTTAGACCAGGTTTTTATTGGTCAGTGGCGTAATGATTTTTAGAGGGTGTAAGATAATGATTTTTGGATGATGCTCCAGACCACACCTGATGTCGTTAATTGCCACACCCCTGGATGCAAGGTTTAATATAAGTAGAGTGCATTTATTCATCACTTTATTGAGTGTAAGAATAAGCCTTGCATCTCGCTCTCCGCCAAGAAAGAGCCCAAGAAGTTCAACTTCCAATTTGAAGGCAACCAGGTTATTCACTTTTTCAAGTTAAAACAACAAGTGGTTTAACAAAAAACAGTGTGTGTGTGTGTTCAGGGCAGACAGGTAATTAAAACAGGTTAGCTGCCACACACAAACACATGAACATGTTTTCCACACTTCGTACAAAACACACAGACACAAAGAACACTGTGGGAGTCTGGGTTGTGAACAAATCTAAGAAATGAAAAGTATTCTTGGTTTACTTAATCAGAGTCACAGCGGGGGAAAATGAGAGTGGGCAAACCTAGAGTGCAGGCTTGGTGGGCAGTGCACTTAAGGCACATTTGATCCACACTTCTTTTGGAGTTGCCAAATGACTCCATGCAGATGGCACAGAAGCCTATGGGGCAGTTGTGGCCTACTGGTTAGGGCTTTGGGCTTGTAACCGGAGGGTTGCCGGTCCGATCCCCGACCAGTAGGAATAGCTGAAGTACCCTTGAGCAAGGCACCCCTCACTGCTCCCTGAGTGCTGCTGTAGCAAGGCAGCTCACTGCTCTGGGTTAGTGTGTGCTTCACCTCACTGTACAGTATGTTCACTAATTCACAGAAGGGATAAATGCAGATACCAAATTCCTTGTATACGAAAGTGTACTTGGCCAAGAAACCTAATTTACATTTTTATCCTCCTTAACTGAAGTATCAGAATTCTCTGAATTCTCCTTCAACATTTTCTTGGAGGGCTTTCTCACATTTTTATTTTGCTTGCCTTTATTATTTATGTTCTCTTTCTTTTCGGTGTATCAGTAAGAATTTCAGAATTCCTCTTCTTCCTAATCCTGCCAGTTGCTTTGGGAAATTGCCTTATGGCTGAAGGACTGAACGCCAAGGTGCTTGGCATCTCATCACCTGGGGCATAGGACAAGGATACATCATGCATGGCTGAGGAGCCAGAAGTGTAGGTTGGCAGAGAGAAGGCAGAGGCCAGAGGCCTGAGAGGGGGAGTCGGATGGTAGTTGTGTTGGAGGAGAGGAAGCATTTCCCATTTCCGGAACAGACCACACACTGTGATCCAAATATTCCAGATTCCAAACAAACAGCCTGTAGAGCACATCACATTATTTTTGTCATGGAGAGGCAGGCCATAGTTGTCTAATCATCTGGTGAAAGTGGAACATATCACCATTACTATGTTAATAAATTATTATTATATTTTGTTACAGGTGTTATTCTTTGGCAACAGTTTAACACATTTGTGCAAATATAATTGGTTTATTGATCTTTTATTTTCCTAAAATACATATAGGCGTTATACTGTTTAATATAAGAGTTAGCCTTTTCATTTTGATAATTTGTCCAGCAGGTGTCAACAAAGAGTCTTCTAATATGAAAAATGGGAGGGTACAGTATACCTAGTACACTGATGTAATAAGCTCATGCCCTATGTGACAGAGGTCTCAGCTTGACTGTCCATCATGGTATCCTCTGTCTCTCGGCACCAAAAATTCAGCATGCTGCTCCTGGCAACATTACTACTCAACTGTTTACTGGGAGGTGAGTAGAAAGGACTCTCTATACTGTAATCACTTGTCAGAGGGATTATATAGATTGTTCATAAACTATGAAAACTTGTTGCAAAACAAAGGGAAAGGTTCTTTCCTGATGGCCAATAACATGCTGTAAGAGCGTATCGTATTCCGAGAGATATCACCAACTGTGTTCTGACTGACCCTACTGATGGATGCCTTGCTGCTGTCATGTAAGTATAAAAAGCTATTTGTCCTTTCAGTGAAATATTCTCATACTATCTGTTGTATGTGGCCATCTGTGTAACAGTAGTTTAACACTTCCATATAATTATCTCTTCATAGATTTATTTCCCCCAGGGAAAATGATCTGTACTCCCAGTGAGGGACGATATCTTCAGGAGACGCAAAAATTAGCCAAGGTAATTAGCCCTCCTCTACAGGAAAATAGGCAACAAATACCAATAAACTGAGAATCTTACTTTTATCAAACCACAGGAAGGCAGGCCCTGTTGGAGCGCAGCGTAATGGAGAGAATGAAAGACCAAACCTTCATACGAATGTTTTGTAAAGGACTATAGTACTGATGTTCCAGATGTTCCATTTATTTATTATTCAAGACATATTTAAAGGGAAGCGCCCATGTAGTGTGTATATTTAATATTACAGTGTACACCTAGTTGAACAGTATTTATTAACTCATTTTCATCCTTATTTTTACAGTAGGACAGTCTTACAGTATTCTTATGTCCTGTTCCACCTTTTATTATATGCATCTGTTCATTCAAATAAAACATATTTATTTTTATATATTGGGAACATATTTTCCAAAATCTAAATCATTTTTGCATTAAAAAAGTCAGTCTGCCTTTTTTCATTGTCATTTTATACAGAATGTATCCTTTAATAAAGTCTTACTTTGCAAAAGAGTAAAGGATATTTTCAGTTTTTCTATTTACATTTTTTTCTCAGTTGCTTTGGTGCATTTTGGCACAGCCCACCTTACTGTGATCACAGAATTCCTAGTTTACCCACCTCTTATTTTACCACACACACCACTGAAGTATCTTTTCCCCTTCATGAAAATGGTTCCCTTCCACATTGTAGCAGACACATAAAATAATGAAACAGACAGAATTGGTATTTAGTTACTACTGAAATGTATTGACAAACTAGATGCTCATGGTATCAGGAAGCATTATAACAAGGATCAGCATTGCTTTCATTTTTATTCTTCTCATCTGTCCAGAAGGCATTTGTCACATGACAGTAGTCAACCTCAGCCTTCTTGTGCAGTTTTTATGGTAACCAATTTAAATAGAAACTGAATTATTTTTTACTGAGATTTTCAAAAATGGCGCTTGTGTTGCTTTGGCCGAGATGGCATGTTATTGTTCCTGTTCGTAGGGAAAAGACCATACCCCGAGGTAAAGGCTCAAATAGTTCGGTCAGAGGAACTCTTTAATCCTCAGTTCCATGCTGTCCAAATGCGCAAAAAAGGGGGTTCTAGGAACTGCATGTTCTAAGAACTGCAAAAAGTCCCTAAAGTGGAAAAGGGCCTATTACTGTAACATGTAAAACCTACACATTGGTTATTGGTCATATGAAGGTATTGACTTGGAATAGAATGACTAAGCTATATCTCATCAGTGTTATTCAGTGGAATCAGTGATCACTGTGGTGACAATGACACTACATACTGTAACGTCGGCGCACAAGACATTGCATAGCGTTCTCCCACGCAGGGCATGCTGGGATGCGGGAGTGAACATTTGGGGGTTTATGTCTGTGTTTCTCCTTGGTTTTGAGTGTAATGTTGGCATCTTTGTTGTGACATGTTTCCCTTTTAGTTCTCTCTCGTATGTGAGATCCTTTTTGTGTGGGGGGCTGCGTCCTCCCCTGTATGTGTAGTGTGTGTGTGTAGGGGAGACCGGGTATGGTTGTAACATGGGGAGAGTTGTAACATCACCAATTCCACCAATCAGGGATAAGATATGAGCCATGTGACAGTTTCTGACTCCTCAGACTTCCTTTACGATCACACATGGACATTTTCAAGTTGTTAGTGCCATTTATCCCGGAGTAAGGAGAAAAATTCAACATCTGAGGTAAGAAAGTAACTTTTTTTTTTTAGATTTATTTTTTTCTAGTGCTTTTACCATTGTAGATACAGTTGTATGAGTTACATCAGGTCAAACTATAATTTCTCTAGTAAAGAATGGTGTAGCTCTCTCTTGCTAATGTCAAAGCACCATGCTAATACAGCTAGCTAAACAATGGATGACAGTGGTGGGGTAGGTTGTAACACATTTTTTGAATATGTTACAACCTGTGGAATGGGGCTAGCAGACCCATTTAATGTCTGTTTAATTTCATCTTTGTGTGTGTGACTGTTCAGCCCTCTCTCTCTTTCCATTAGAGACACAAATACATACACACACAAAAGTATAAACGTTGTGGTTTTTATATTTAGTTTAAAACGTTAATATGATCTCCATTCTCTATGTGAAGAACGGATTGTATGGTATACAATATGTTGGTGAATCTATTTTCACACCCTGTGTACCCTGTTTATGCAATAAATCAGTTTATCAAATGGAATTCCATTGTTATTCTGCATTTTTTTTACCTGTTACAATCTACCCCAATAGGTGTTACAATCTACCCCAGTAGTGGGGTAGGTTGTAACAAAGGTACACACTGTATTTGTCATAATCTCACAAATTCTGTAATATAGTTGAAGAGATTTAAATGGTTGCCACTTGTAGTAGACAAATGTGGGTATTTTGCCAAAAAGTTCCAGAACTGTAGCTTTAAAAGAAATGGTAGTTTTAGGTGCTGAAAAAAAATGTGTTACAACCATACCCGGTCTCCCCTACTTGACGTGCCCCGTGTGTATTGTGTTCTGTGTCTGCTCTTGTTCTCAGCTAATAAACCTTTTGATTGGACAACTGTGTGTGTCGCTATCAAATCGTTACAATACTTTGACAGCTCAATATGCCGGTCTATTAGCTGCTCCAATTTCCTGACCCCATGCTATGAGTGCCAATGAAATTGAAGTGATCCTCCACCCACAAAATATAATTGAAACTTTCTAATGAGGAGACACAGCACTCAAAAAATGCTCCATAGAAATGCCTGAGGTTAGTTTGTAACACCAATATGGCAGTTGTCTACACATATCCCGCCACGGCAAAAAAGTCAACATGTGAATAGATTGTGCCAATCATGTGTTGTGTTGTGAATACATCATGCCAATCATGTGTTGTGATCTTGCCGCTGGAGCACGGTCAGGAAGCCTTGCGCACAGGCATTTCTGCCGAAATAGATGCCGGTAAGTGCCCAAAAAGCATTACAATATGGAGGGACTTGCCTAAAAGGACTTTGGTTCTAACCTCAGTTAAACTAAAGTAGGCCTATCTTTAGCCTTGCAGCTTCCTGTTACCAAGTAACAAGAGACGAATGTTGCTTGAAAGTCAACTCACAAGAAATAGGCCTCTTAGGAGAGGGATGACTATGCTCCCTAAACTTTGAAAGTGAAATTAAAGTAATGACATTTTTTTGCTGGCAATGTTCCTGCTGACCATTTTGGTTGTGGCCATGTTGAAACACTTCCTTCCTTTGAGTCTTACTCACACCATTACACCACCAGTAACAACCGACTTTAACTTGAACCGTTGATACAAGGCATGATGGATTGAAATGGAGATGGAGAAAGCTCTCAGAATTATGTTTACACTGATAGCGTGATTCTAAATGAAGGGGTAAAAATAATGTAAGATTTAGTGCTATCTAGTGGTTATGCTACAAATTGCAAAGAACTGCATACCTCTCCTAGCCTAGAAATCTAGACGCACCCTAGCGGCGGCAAATTAATTTGCTCAGCCTGTACGTCTAGTATCAAACCATAGGGATTTCTATTGGCTGACGCCGTGGACTTCATCCAATCACAGCCTCTCTTTTTTGTTAGAGAGTCTTAAGGCGGGCTTAACAGGATAACGACAGTCCTGTGACGGTGAACAACAAGGAAGGTGGCTATGGCTAACGAAGAGCGGTTGTTTGAATCGGCGTTGGTGTCAACTTTGGAGTTGGACTTGTGCTTTTCTTTGAAAGTTGAGCAACACAATGCACTTAAGTAATTCCTTTCGAAGAAGGATGTATTTGCCGTTTTGCCGACCGGATACGGATATGGTCGTAGCGCTGGCCTATTGCATGCCTAGGCAGTTTAAAAGACAATTCTCTGCCCGCCCCTTGGATTAAGCGAGGTAAATGGTTCGATTCCAGACAATACATTTCAATGATATAGGATGGCCCGCCAGGCTATACCTCTCCCTCAACCAAGCACGAATAGACTTATGTGCTGAAAAACATTATAAATACTGTATTCCATTTCTGCTAATGGATCAACTTCAATCCTCCATATTAGGCTATACGTTTCTATGAGTCATTTCACACACGATAAAGCACATTCACCTCTAGTATGTGTGAAGAAACCCCCACAGTAGGCCTACAGGGATAACCTTACATTTATTGACTATGAGAGAGGAGACTGAAGAAAAATATCGTAACGCCTCCAATTATCACCACTTTCGTTCGAAAATGATAAAACAACAATGTTTTTCAATACTTCAAATAACATTTGATAAATGAACCTTACATTTTACAGTAGGCTAGCCATAGGTGTGTGGATTTGAACAAAATCTGTTTTGGTTCTTGGGAGCATTTACTGCCTGAAATATCCAATTTTGTTTACCACGATCGGAAGTTAGTGCTGGCCTGGTGGGTCGCCTATTTACGCCGTTTCAACAGCACATGAACAGTTAGACCGAGAATTCTCGTCATGAAATTAAAATTCCACTGAAGCTCCAAGTGGATGTGTACATTCAGCCTACAACACTGTTTACAGCTCTTTGAGTCACGGTAAAATGTAATTTTTGGTACATAGCTAATTTAGATACACCTATGGTGTGGGTGCTTGCGTTTCTTTAGGAATCCGGCGTCTTGGTTTGTATAAAAATGCATATTAAGTGACACATACACGCAAGACGGCGGAAATACGGGACCGACGGTAATAGGCCTGTAGCTGGTAGATAGTTCCTATAGCTGTTCCGATAGTCTTCCCCAAATTGACTTCATATTCATGTTTTACCAGAATTTACCACATATTCATGTTTTACCACTATCACACCATAGTGACACAGAGCAGAGCAATTTCCTAGTAATCAGACGAGGAGATAGTGATAACTGCTGGCTCAGTCTTCAACAAACCATAAAATCATCAGATGATTGTAAATCAACAGGGAGACATAGGGCTCTATTTTAGCGATTTGAAACACCTGGTCAAAAACGTAAGGTCCAGTCCACATTCGCTAATTTAACATGTGATTTTGTGTTCAGAGGCCAGGTGCATTGTTCAAAATGGTTGTTCTTATGTTTCTTAATCAGTCATGGGTGTGTTTTGGACCTAACGTCCTTTAAACCAATGAGAGTGGCATCTGTCATTTCCTTTAACAGCAAGCAGCGCGCCACATCAATTTTATTGATTTTATTTTGACAGTCAGCACATTTGAAGGAATCTGCTTGCATGTAAGACCGCATATGCAACAAAGGGATTCCACTAAGCCTTGCTTTACCAAAACCTGTGTGTGACTAGCAGAGTTTAGCCTACATGCATCTGCACTCGCCTATTATTTGAACTCAATTTCAAAGTAATTGAAACTAACTTCACCATGGTCTCATAGGCAACAACAGAACAGTTCTACACAGTTATTTACTATCACTATTGACTGATAATCGAAAAACATAGCCTAAGGATCCTAAGGATGGGGGTAATCCCACCTTTAACCTTTTTCAAATCTTATCTAAAAAGCTGGGTTGTGGCTAATGGTGAGATGTGGCAGAAAACAGAAAATGGCCGAAGATGGTCCTGTTGTCTGCAACATTCCCATCATGAACGGTAAAGGTTTTGAGTACATTTGTAGCAGGGCTCGAAATTGACACACGCACACAGAGATTTTTCATAGAAATTGATTCCTTTTAATTCATTTCAACATATTATTGATTGCAATAGTCCATATTTCATTTCAATTTCACAATACAAATAGACTAAATGATTTAGTCTGAGTGCCATTCTCAATTTCACAACGTAACTCATTTGAACCAGACCACCATCTCAGATAGGCACACAATAATGCATGTCGTCTTTAACTTATACACAGGGAAAATGCATTAATTGGCAGAAATGAATAAAGCCATTGCAGCCAAACTATAATCTAGTATTATAGGCCAATGTACACATAGTGATATTAACACCTGGGTGTTGAACCGTGGAAATAAATAGACAAACAATTTTGGAATTTGCACTGAGATGTTATCAGGTAGCCATTGAATATTCCCCTATCAGAGATTGCTAACAGGTGTTTCAAAATATCTAGGAACTTTCCGGAGCTCTGAATGGCAGAGGATAGCTACAGATCAATTCACACAATCATTGAAGTAGGCTGTTTTATGGGCCATAATTTATGGCTTTGTCAATAAACATAGGAGAGGGGAAGCGTAAGTTCAACAGCAAACAGGACTTTTTCAGCACGTATCAAACCATGTAGGCTAGCGCTGTAGCCCAATTAACGCCTCATTGCTCATATAGTCTAGTGGTGTGGTGGTGAAGTGCAGTCATGCTGCGTTCAAGAGCGTAGGGTAGGTCTACCAGAGAATTTCTAATGAGGAGATGAGACACAGCACTCAAAAAATCCTCCATAGAAATACATGGGGTTAGTTTGTAACGCCAATATGGCCGTTGTCTACACATCCCACCCCTCCCTCGGCAAAATGTTGACATGTGAATACATTGAGCCATTCATGTGGTGTGATGTGAATACATTGAGCCAATTAAGTGGTGTGTTGTGCAGACATCGTGCCAATCATGTGTTGTGAACTCACCGCTGGTGTTGTGAAGCCTTGCGCACGCGCATTTCTGCTGAATAGGATGCCCGATGAATGCCCAAAAAGATTTTTTTTGCTTTGTTGTTTTCATGGGAGCCAGTCCTCACTCTAAGGGAGCTCGGCTCCCTCTGGCTCCCACGTAATTCGAGCACTGATTTGTGGTGACAATTTAAAGTTGCTACAATTTATAGAGCCAGTTTCCCATACACAGATTAAGCCTAAACCTAGACTAAATGCCTATTTTCAATTATCTTCATTGCAATAGACTACGTTCATTCCATCTTGTCTTTTAATTGTACTTTAATAAACTGCTGCTTTTAATTGTAATTTGCAAATACATTGAAATTAACAGTGACATTGACACAAATGGATGAATGTTGAATGGTGTTGCCTGTTTGACTTGAGTGTTTATTATAGTGATGGGCGAATGAAGCCTTGTGAAGCTTTTGAAGCTTCTTCCTGATTGTATCGCAAAATGATCCGAAGCATCAAAGCATCCAAGACAACACAGTGACATCTGGTGGTCAGCAGAAATGACAGCGGCTATGAATTCGACACACCCGAACGAAGCTTACAACATGAACATGAGGGACAGAATGGACACATGCATATAGCATGAGATCACTGAAAATTAAATAAATTAATTAGAACTAGGGTATAATGAATATAGCCTAGTGTGTTCAGCGTTTGAATTTACGTGTGTTCAGTTGGTTTTAACAAACTGCAGCAAGAAATGCAGCCATCTGCTATGTGGCAATATCAATTTACTTTAAATAAATAAAGTGTACTGTAGGCCTTATCCAATAAACTGCCATAGCCTACTCATAACCAAGAGGCATTATTTGGGTAGTGTGTTTTAGAACTAAACAGGCCGTTGTTAGAAAAAAATAATTCATGAACATTCTTTCTTGCTGTAGGTCTACAATAGAGTAGAGGTAATGATGAGGACAATATATCTGGCGACATGGATTCAATCCCTGTGAATCACTTTACGATGAATTTTTATTAGGCATTTTTGGAATTTTTGTTATGCAATAACAAAAAATATTTGAAATTTGACTTCAAACCTTTGAAAAGTTCTTTAGCAACAATGATTGCTGAGTAACTAAGACACGTAACAAAGGTTTTGTTAAATTAGAGCAGCTACAGAGAAAACAGCAGTGTTGCTCCTGTTGGGTATCAGGGCAGCAGCAAACTTTCGAATCCAGCAAAACCTTTCGGTGACGTTTGAAGCTTCGGACGTCACCAGTCACGTGCTTATACCAATTTGATAAAAGCTCCAACACACTGTGTTTAAACAATTTGCTTCACGGGAGTGATACAAGCTACGGTGCCTCAGTGTCGAATGTCCCATCACTAGTTTATTATTATTGTCACAGATAACCTGAGCTCCAGCTACTCTATTCCAGCTGAAGGGTCCCTATATACACCCAAGCCGGAGAAGATGTTCAGCCTGATGAACAAGAAAGTCCGCAAATATCAGAGACCTAAAATCTGCTAACTTGTGATCAAAGTTCACTTTTTATGTCAATATCATAGACTATAAACTGCTAATTCATGCTCTCAGTTAACCTTTTTCAAACCTTTTCTAACAGGCTGGTTTGTGGCATATGGCCAGATGTGGCGGAAAATGACCCAACAAGATAGTCCTGTCACTTGCAAAATGACCATCATAAACTGTAAGTGAAAGTTTTTAGTTATTTTGAATATATCAACAGACAACTTCCAGTTCTTACAATTTATAATGCCAGTTTCTCATACAAGGATTAAACCTAAACATAGACTAAACATATATTTTCAATGGAGATCTTCATAGGCCTATGTTCAATCCATCTTGACATTGACATTAACTGTGACACTGACAAAAATGGATGAATTTTAACTTTCATGTTGACTTTAGTGTGTTATTGTTATTGTCACAGCTGACCCGAGCTCCAGCTACCCTGTCCCAGTTGAAGGGTCCCTTGAGAGTCAAGCTGGAGATGATCTTCAAACTACTGATTCATGCCCAGTTGACTTTGTATGGGAATAGAGTAGATGTAAAACTGCTCATTCATGCCCAGTTAACTTTTTTCAAACCTTCTCTAACAGGCTGGATTGTGGCTAATGCCCAGATGTGGTAGAAAATGGCTCAAGATGGCCCTGTCGTCTACACAATTCCCTTCATGAACTGTAAGTTAAACTTCCTTTGAAGATACAATTTACAGTTGTCAGAATTCATTGGGTCAGTTTTAAGTACAGGAAGTAAGCTTAGTTCTAGTCAAAATACTTATTTTCACTGGAGATCTTTTCTTTTTTTGGAGATCGTTGTATAGGACTTTATTCAATCCATTTTGTTTTTGATTATTCAGCACTATAGACAACTAATTGTGACATTGGACAAATGGGTGAATGTTGAATGATACAACTTGACTTGAGTGTGTCATTTTTATTGTCCCAGCTGAAGGGTTCCTCATCACTCAGGCTGGAGAGGAGCTTCAGGCTAATAAACTAGATTTTCATCCTGATGAACCACCAAGTAATACCGCTAATATCACAGACCTATCCTCTCCTCCTCTTTTGGTGCTTCCCTACTTTCTAGCTGCAGTGCAGCTGCAGTGCAATAAGTAGATGCCACATATTGGGTCTTGACATATTCCAGCAATCCCTAGAAATTGAATATTCATGTTGTTTTATCCAATATTAGTTGGAACCATGAAAATGCTTTGTTCATAATAAATAAGGAAATTGTCAGGCTACACTGATAAATTCCTAATGAACATTCTTGGCTGCCAGTAATATTTGGTGTGAAGCCCTGGGCTCTATTTTTCATAAATTACATTTAGGCTCTAATTGTAAGGAGGAGTGTGGGAGTGTTTGTGTGTTTGTGAATGTGAAACATTTGTGAAAAGTGACCATGAGCAAGAACTGTTTGAACCTGTGATGTAATTTTAGCAGATTGAAGCATGAACAGCAATTAGCAAACAACGAACCACCAAAAAGAGGAGACACAAGGTACCTGAGAGCTAACCCATTTGCCCATCACACTCCACACCTGTGTTTATGTTTATCCCACACGTGATGAAATCACTGCACTCGATTACAACGTCACTACGGCTCTGTGTTTATGTTTGTCCACACGTGATTACCCAATGCAATCATTTAGGTTTACTGGGCCACCTATTACATACTGACAATAGATACAGCTTGACAAAGTCTGACCATGCACCACAAAGCAGTAGAGTGAATCAAAAGGTATCTCCAGATAACCTGTTCCCCATGAGAAAATGTTCAGAATCTGAAGTCTAAATCATGATGCCATGTTTTTTATATGATACATAATTTCATAGGGCCTCCTAGTTTCCATACATCATGTCAGAAATCAAGGTTCTCGCCCTTGACAGGTGATTGACATGCTGACAAGTCAATCAGGGCCCTGGTCACCTTGTCACCTGCCATTTTGTTGATTTTGTAGTCATTGTGATGTAATCATGTTTTGTGCACAAAGGAGATGTTGTAATGGCCCTGTCCCCTACAGTACATACAGTGTTCCGAACTGTACAGACATATCACATGAGTTTTTAGCAGACAGTGCAAAAAGTTTCTACCACAAAGTGCTGTGTAGGCCTTTCTAACTGTCCAGACTACGGTGTTCATTTTAGGACATCCTCAGACTCAGGTGTCAGACTCAGAAAAACATCGGTCATCTTCAGACAAAACAGCCTCAGCGTCAGAAAAACCTCTGTCATCTTCAGACAAAACTGCATCAGCGTCAGAAAAACTTCTGTCATCTTCAGACAAAACTGCCTCAGCGTCAGAAAAACCAGACTCAGGTGTCAGACTCAGAAAAACATCGGTCATCTTCAGACAAAACTGCCTCAGCTTCAGAAAAACTTCTGTCATCTTCAGACAAAACTGCCTCAGCGTAAGAAAAACCTCTGTCATCCTCAGATAAAACTGCTTCAAACCAAATTGCCTCAGAAAAAGTGGAGTCAGGTCTCAGAAAAAACGCTATCAGAAAAAAGTGGAGTCAGGTCTCAGAAAATCAGGTCTCAGAAAAAACGCTGTCAGAAAAAGTGGAGTCAGGTCTCAGAAAAAACGCTGTCAGAAAAAGTGGAGTCAGGTCTCAGAAAAAACGCTGTCAGAAAAAACAGAGTCAGACGAAAAAGTCTCAAATGAAAAGTTATTGTGGGGACAGAAGAAGACGACGGATACAGAACGGTGAGTTTAATATTATGCTTAATACGTTATTCTGTCACTGGCAGGGTAGGAATTTCACGGCGGCCACGACGGCCGTGGTAGCCCCTTGCTTTGGCCGTGAAGCCCCTTTGAAAATTATAGGTTTACAGGCCACGGTGGCCTTGGTGCCCCCTTCTTTCAATATTCTGCTTTGTGTCCTACTAATAGCGATTTTTATTTAGCCTGCGGCCTGTCAAAATAATCTTAGCATTCACAGCGCAAATTAATTTAGTCTTTTATTACGCAGTGGAGAAAGTGACATCGCAAGAAAGTGCGTCCAAATTCACCCATTCTTCTCAGTTGAACTACTCGCGAAGTAGCCTATTCATCACACAGACATCACAAGTGATGTCACATGAAAGAGCTTTTTCTCAGCTTTTAAACGATGTTAGCCGATAATTGCTGTGTTGAACGGTTCATGAGAAAAGTAAATAATAGCTATAATTCAATTTAATCATACATTCTACTGAAGGTTTTGCGTCCATGATCTCCCTACCCATTCATCTCGGTGGAATACTTTACGAACCCTTCTTTTAACACATGACAAACCACATATCAGAATAAACAGCAGACCTTACCGAACATAAAAGTGTAAAGCAGTCCCCTGTACAGTTAGCCGTTCCAGAGTAATCCAGTTTTGAATTTGCAGTAAATTTCGACATGCATTGATGTCTCCAAATTGGGCTTTAAGTTTTACAATGTGTTTAAATTGTTCCACATGATTTCATAACGGGCCAAATACAAAATACATGTTACAAATATTGCGTAGATATTGGTAAATCAGAAGACAGCTGACTAAGAGTTTGTGAAAGTAGCCTGATCACAAAATGCTAAGCATGCATCTATTTGAGTTTCTTAAAGATGAGCTGTGCTTAAATTTAAATAGTTCAATACATGATTTCATAGCAGGCCAAATATAAAATAAATGTTATATATAGCCTAGATATCTGTTTTTATTAGATGATCAGATGATTTACAGTTATATGTAATATGTCATGTTTCATGTTTTTGTAATGTTTCATACAATGATGCAGGTCTACTGCAGTGAATAGGCTAAATACAACTTTGATCATTTTTATAGCCTACTACTGTATAGTTAACTTTGGCCTTGGTGCCCATGTGGCCTTTGTGCCCCCCACCAAATATGCCCAACTGAAGGCCAAGTGGCCTTGCCCCCAGAATGGTGAAATTCCAAGCCTGGTCACTGGCATGTTATATTTGGTGCTTGGTTAGATGTAGAAATTATAAGTAAAGATAGAAAGTGATCCAATGGTATACACATTGTAGGAAATCCATGGATGTAATAGCTAACCTCACTTTGCTAGTAACATTAGCAGCTGCTGTAAGGCACATACCGGAGTAAGCTACGTACTACATACAGCAAAATAATTTGTTTTTCGTAGGATTACGGTACATTCAAAGAGCTAGGGAAAAGTGGGTTAAACATTTTTCCACCACGAAAAGTCCAGAACGACACCTGGACCATTATTTCTTACTTTTGCTAACCGTTTCCCAGTTGTACACTACCCCCAGTAAGAAACCAGCATCATTATCATCACATCATTATTCCCAAACCCCCATAAAGACAAATGTGCTATGTCATGATGTAATACCATATAATACCATTATGATAATACATGAAATAGCAGGTACCAACAACAAGGCACATTTCTCTAAATAAGTTAAGATAACATCTCATATCAAATGAATTCAACAACGCTGCAGTTATTGTCCCCTGGGGATTACATTTCAAGTACCTTTCTATCTTTATGTCTGTCTATTATTGTTGTGCAATGACAATGACAACTGCTAACGTTTTATAATGGTATTATATGGTATTACATCATGGCATAGCACATTTGTCTTTATTTAATACTTAATACTTTTCTGAGACCTGATTTTCTGAGACCTGACTCCACTTTTTCTGACAGCGTTTTTTCTGAGACCTGACTCCTTAGAGATGTTTTTCTGAGGCAGTTTAGTTTGAAGCAGTTTTATCTGAGGATGACAGCTAGGTTTTTCTTATGCTGAGGCAGTTTTGTCTGAAGATGACAGAAGTTTTTCTGAAACTGAGGCAGTTTTGTCTGAAGATGACCGATGTTTTTCTGACGCTGATGCAGTTTTGTCTGAAGATGACAGAGGTTTTTCTGAGTCTGACACCTGAGTCTGGTTTTTCTGACGCTGAGGCAGTTTTGTCTGAAGATGACAGAGGTTTTTCTGACGCTGATGCAGTTTTGTCTGAAGATGACAGAGGTTTTTCTGACGCTGAGGCAGTTTTGTCTGAAGATGACCGATGTTTTTCTGAGTCTGACACCTGAGTCTGAGGATGTCCTAAAATGAACACCGTACCAGACATATCACATGAGTTTTTAGCAGACAGTGCAAAAAGTTTCTACCACAAAGTGCTGTATAGGCCTTTCTAACTGTCCAGACATGATGAATGATGTGTGATGAATAGGCCTTTTTCAATGGAAATTTACCACAATACCCTCAGCGATTATCGAGAGGTAATCAAGAGATAAATGATCATTTAGGGCTAATAACACTAATCAATGAAAGCGATAAAAGTGATAAAAATGCCACAAAGGTTTTTTTTATGCCACATTAGTTTTTATAATTAAATATGACTTCCTGCCATGGCCAACCAATTGTACAGTAATTGATTAGCTCAAGCAAAGCGATAACCTCATGTCATACTCAATGGAATGGATGTGTCAGTTGGTGGAAATATTCCAGAAGTGGACGAGAACCCACTTCTGCTTTCTGTGGTTGTTAAATACGGCGGTGAGAGTGTCCTCCACTTCACATTCTCCTTCGTCAGGCCACAGAGCAATAACAATGCAGTCTCCAAGGACTTTCATCAGCAGCCTGGCCATCCTGGCTATCATTGCTTCAGTTGTCTGGCAAAGAGCAGGTAAAATTGACTATCTATTTCTTGTGTTTTTTAACAGAAGATGTATCATACATTGTTACTACTACTTTGTTATTATGACCGCCGCGCAGCGAAGCGGCGGTCATATAGGTTTAGTCAGATTTTTTATTTTTTTTTTTCGCATGCCCAAATTTCCGTCAATGATTCCGGGGACACTGAAAGACCGGGGTACACGAAACGTGGTGGGCATGTAACCCCACATGGATAGCATGGAACCATCATTTTTCGTTTTGATCTGTAGCCCCCCCGCTGGACTGGACCCCCCGAAAGGAGGGTAGGGCAGACACAGTTTTCTGTGAATATCTCGAAAACCGTAGGGTTTAGGAGGACCATTTTTTTTTTTTTTGTATGTTGATCTCAAGGGGCCATGTCAACCCATTCCATAACCACTCATTTCATGTATAGCGCCACCTAGTTAAACACAAAAAGTAAAAATGAGGTGTTGTAATTGAAGGTATCTGTGACCTAACATAGTCAAAACTGCACGAAATTGGAAGTGTAGGATCATTATGACACCCTCTGTATGCACGCCAAGTTTTGTGGAATTCCGTTCATGGGGGGCCACACAATAAATTAATTTATGTTACTATACACCAACTGGCCTGTAGGTGGCCGGAGACAGTTTTCTGTGAATATCTCGAGAACCGTGGGGCCTAGGAGGTCCACCTTTTTATGTATGTTGGTCTTAAGGGGCATGTCAACCCATCCCATTACCACTTATTTCATGTATAGCGCCACCTAGTTAAAAATTAAAAGCAAAAATTAGGTGTTTTCATCACAATATCTCTGGCTGACAAGGTCAAAACTGCACGAAATTAAAAGTGTAGGATCATTATGACACCCTCCGAATGCATGCCAAGTTTTGTGTACTTTCGTTCATGGGGGCCTTACAATAAAATAATTTATGTGTACATTTAGTGGCGACACCAACAAGGATTCCGGACACTGAAAGACCGGGGTACACAAAACTTGGTGGGCATGTACCCCCACATGGATAGCATGGAACCGTCATTCTTCGTTTTGATCTGTAGCCCCCGCTGGACTGGACCCCCCGAAAGGAGGGTAGGGCAGACACAGTTCTCTGTGAATATCTTGAGAACTGTAGGGCCTAGGATGACCAATTTTTTCCGTATGTTTGCCTCCAGGGTCATGTTAACCCATTCCATGTGCACACATGTGCATAAACAGATACACACGCACACACATACATTTACAGTAATCATACGTATGACACATACTCACACAGTAGACATATGTACGCATGCATGCACATGCACAAACACACATACACAGGCAAACACACAAGCACGCACATACACACACACACACACACCCACACACATAAACATAAATTTGTACACGCACACATGCACACAATTCAAGAATTTTTCCCGTCATCTACTCCCTGAATTTTTGGTCATTGATACCCGGGACACCGAACCACCGGGGTACATGAAATTTGGTGGGTATGTAGCCCCACTAGACTTTTACGGAAAAATTTCATTTCGTCCCCGGGGACCACCCCCCCCCCCGAACCGCAAAAAACACTTTTTCCTAAATAACTACCTGAACCGTGGCACTGAGGATGAAGAATCTTTTATGGTATGTTGGTCTCAAGGGCCCACATCAACCTGGCTCATAATCACTCATTTGTGATTTGCACCCCCACCCCCCGTAAAAAATGAAAATGCAATATTATTCTGCTTTTATCGCCCCTATCTTCAGTTAAGATGTTCAGAACTGCACCAAATTTTATGTGTATGATTGACCTGGCATTCTCTGGGGGTTTGCCAAGTTTCGTAGAATTTCATCCATGGGGGGGTCTAAAAAAATTAGGTTATGTGTACATTTAGTGACTGTAAACTCATTGGCCTGTAAATGGCGGTGCACACATATACACATGCACACACACAGGCACCCACATACTATCGGTATTAGAACGGCCGATACATAATTACAAATTCAGTAGGATTAAAAGAAAGCCAAAATAAATATTCATCATCATCATCATGGCTGCATTTTCAGTATTGGCGATAAGTAGTCGTTTGTCCACTAGATGGCACATCGTTGCAGTGAGACGTAATTTTGTTGGAAGTTAAAAGTGGGTTGGAAAAAACAATGGACGCTTCCTACAAGGACTGTAATTTACCGCAGCGAACATCTAATAAGGATAGGACGATGTTCACATGAAGTGTAATTCCCATTTCTTCTTGAAGCTGAAATAAATCTGAGGATGTTTATCGGACATGCTTGGTTTTTACTGCAGGTACGTTAATCTTGTAATATCAATAAGGACCTAGGTAATGTTACCGTTAGCTTTGGTTGAGTGATGGAGGCATTTGATTGATTGCATTTGTAGAAAACTATAAATGCGGTTATACCAAGCAAATTGATAGCAGCACTGTTTGTATCTTTCGACTGTCATTTATTGCACGTGCTACAAAATCATTCTGTGCAATGGAAGATTTACCAACGTTACACCGGTCTGATACAGTTTTGCCTATACATGCGTGAGACTGAGACGCCTGTTTATTTTGTTTTAAGTGCGTGCAGGGTGTGAGAGGGGAATCGATGTGCTTTGATTACAGCTTGGTAGTTGTAGTCTGTGAAATTAAAAAGCACGTGTGTGTGAAGTATCCAAACAATGACACCTTCATTTCATTATGGCTGCTTTAGCAACACACCTTAAGCTACTGTGTAGTGGGTCCCATTTAGAAGTGGCTACTTCGTTCGCGCTTTCCTTGACTCATGGAGCTGCGTGAATGTTATTACTACTTTTCGCCACGATATGACAGTTTAAGTCCGCTTGATACTGTAAGGCGTAAACCATTGGTTTCCAAAGGAGATTTTATTTATGTCGCCAGCATAGCCTATTGACAATTTATGTTGTAAATAGGCCTACCTTATAATCCTACCTGTAGCTTAGGGAAGCTAACAGCTTTCTATTAGGATCTAGTTTGTTAGTTACCGTTTTGTCATAACTCCCTGATGCATTTTGCATTTAGAATAGCCAGAGCGTGTATATCTCAATCGAAAATTAAACAATATCGGGTGCCTATGGACTAGGCTGGGTGAACCCAGCCTGATCTGCCCGCTATTTATTTTTTGATTTCTTAAAAGATTGAGCTTGGTCTGATGAAAGCCAGACTAGCCATGGACCTCAGTTAAACAATGCAAGGGAACATGAATCAGCCTATATTGGCACTAACAATAACGGACAAAAGCTCTTCAACTTTGGCCCGTTAAAATGTGTATGAACAGTCTAGCGACGCATTTCATCAAGGCCCATTTGGACATGTCAGTTATTTGCACCACTGGTTAGATGTAAAACAGCATTTCGTTTCAGACTAGGCTACTGTTACTTAATTTGTGCATTAACAATAACGTTTCAGACTACTGTTACTTAATTTGTGCATTGACAATAAAGTATTACATGAACTAAAGATGACTAAAATCTTATGTAGAAGAAGAAACATTCGCAAAAAATCCATCCATCCAAAAATGACTTTTGTTTTTGATAGCTGTTGAAAAACGGCATGGAACTGACAGAGATGTTTTTGTTCATAAATACATAAAAATAAATAAATAAATAACATTATGCTGATACCTTTTGCTTTTCCCAAATACAATGTAGCCTACAGGTGTAAGTGACCTTTCATCAATCCAGTTGCAATGGATGAACTGTGATGAACTGCCCTACTTGTGATTGTTTAGAGATTTTAAAGGTTTTATAACAATGCTACATCTTCTTTGGCTATTCTACAATCTATTCACCTTTTCAGCACCAGTAGGCTACTTTCTGTGCAGCCGCTTTACACACTCAGGCATGCCAAACAAGCATACACAAAAGTTTCAAGAGTGGGGGATGGAGTAAAATATGGAGACAAATTGAAGTGTGATTTATTTTCGCGGAACGGATGTACAGGACTGAGCGGCGGTCATATTTTGTACCGCTATACGGTACATCTAGTTGTATATGTTGTAGTACAGTATTTCTTGACAATGTGGTGGTCAGTGCAGTGTGTGTTAATTCAAACAGCAACTGATGTATTCATTTCACATGCCCTCTAGATGCGCAACCAGAAAATGTTGTGTCCTGCTGCACGAGAGTGTCTAATGAAGAGGTGATGGACCCAATCATTGGATTCAAAGCACAGAGGCCAGACAAATCATGTGTCGCTGCAGTGATGTAAGAAAAATCTCCTTCTGTCAGCTATTTCACATAGATTTCTTTGCTAAGAAAGTGTTGATGCATGGACCTCTGGAGTTTCAGAAATGTCCAATAAATAAAATGAAACAGTAACCAGCAGTCATATCAACTTTGTGGTGTCCATCAGTGTTAAACTCAACCTCTTCTGTATCTCCATGCAGTGTTAAGACGGACAAAAATGAACAGTTTTGCTGCTCTCCTCACGCTAAATGGTTGAAACCCAAGATTATGGAGTTCTTGTAAGTAACCCCAATCATCTACTACATTTTTCACAAAATTAAATGATCAGTTCAGGATGTCTTAATGAGGGAATATAAGTTAATGACATTGAAGCCATCTAGTTTAGTTGCGGTGGAGGAGAATCTTTCTCATGTTGATCTCATCTTCTCTTGTCTGGAATAGGAGGAAGTTGGACCGCGAGACACAGACTTAGCCCTCACTACTGTCTCGTATCACAACGTCCAGTCAAAGGGCTTAAAGAACCAAGATGCAACTCACAAAAAGATCTGGTTTACGATCTTTTTAAAATGTTTTTTTTTTTATGTCTTTTTTTCAGATTCATACAGAGCTTTATGTTATTCAAGTGATTTATATCGCACAAATTGCTCATTTAAACAAACGAAGTCACGGGATTGCGATCACATCATGGATTTTAACCATGATAACTATGTTTCCTTGTTTTATAAGATGTTCATGTAGGCTGTTTTGTCTGACGCTGCTTTTTCTGACAGAGGTTTTTCGGAGACCTGATGCTTTTCGTCTGAGTTCCTTTTGCCTGATGCAGTTTTATCTGACACAGATTTTCCTAACCCTTTCATATCTGATTGTGTGAATTCTATAAACATGACAGAGGTTTTCCTGAGACCTGATGCCTTTTCATCTGATGTCTGACACCTGACTCTGATATCTGAGGATGCCCTAATATATACACCGTATATGTCAGATTATAATTCATAGGCATCCACATCCAGTGGATAGCCAAGAAAACGGTATCTCTAGTGCTGTTCTCTTTGAACTGAGAAGTCTTTATAATATGATACTTAGCCTACTTCTGGATGCATTGTAGCAGGATTAATGGTTGGAGTTCCTCATGGACCTTTCCGGTCTGTCAATCATAATAAAAAACGATCAAATTGTCCAATTTTCCTGAAGCTCCTCCCTATTGTCCCACAAACAAACGGTAGCTCGGGTGGTGTGTAGATATCAGTCTACAATAGGGGCATACAATAAATTAATCTATGTTACTTTACACCAACTGGCCTGTAGGTGGCCAGACACAGTTTTCTGTGAATGTCTCAAGAACCGTAGGGCCTAGGAGGACCACCTTTTTTTGTATGTTGGTCTTAAGGGGCCATGTCAACCCATCCCATAACCACTCTTTTCATGTATAGTGCCACCTAGTTAAAAATGAAAAAGCAAAAAATTAGGTATTGTAATCACAATATCTCTGGCTGACATGGTCAAAACTGCACGAAATTGAAAGTGTAGGATCATTATGACACCCTCTGAATGCATGCCAAGTTTCTTGGATTTTCGTTCATGGGGGGCCATACAATAAATTAATTTATGTGTACATTTAGGGACTGTACACCAAAAGAGTTTTCTGTGAATATCTTGAGAACCGTAGTGCCTAGGATGACCAAATTGTTTGCATATGTTTGCCTCCAGGGGCCATGTTAACCCATTCCAATGATGGTGATTCACTAGTCCCCTACAGTATTTTGAAGGAAGGAACCTGTTCTGTATGCATTATTGTAACAGATGGGCTATGTTATTGGTAAAGTGGTTGAATAGCACGCTACACATGCGCACACACATACATGCACACACACATACAGGCATACACACGACACGCACAAACATGCACATAAACACACATACACACGCACTCTCACACACATGCACTCACACATACAAACACACCTACATACACAAACACACACACACACACACAATCACACACACACAAAAACTAACTGACATGCAGGCACACACACTCAATAAACACACACAGAAGCACACATATTTAATTTAAATAATTTAATTTATTGTGCTTATAGAGCGCCAAAACATTACACATGTATCATGGCGCTTTACAGAATGTAGGCAATCAGAGAAAAAGGAAAGAAAGGAAGAAAAGAAAAGAAAGAGAGAGGCCCATGGGTAACAGGGGCGAGGAAAAACTCCCTAGAATCGGAGATACATATAGGAAGAAACCTCGAGCAGATCCACGACTCAAGGGCCTGACCCATCTGCCTAGGGTCAATACAGGACAGTAAGGTCTGTATACATGACAAATGCATATGATAGTCAGGTGTAGAGAATAAGATATGGTGTTAAAAAGCACTTGAGCTGAAAGTTACAAGAGGTGGGATGATTATGTATCTGGTTTGATAATTCATTAATCCTGATTTAGTGACAGAAAGTTCAAATAGTCCAGCGTTGGATTTGTCCAGGGGAAGGGAGTTGTCAAGGGGCATGTGGTGGGTCGGCAGACGGTCCAGGAATCCGGGCAGAATTGTCGTAGGCAGGTGATGGGTCACTAGGCTGTACGGGCCAGGAATCCAGATAGGGTGACAGTAATAGGGCAGTCGAGGATGGGACTTCAGGTGAGATGGGTGAGAGGAGGGCCAACACATGGATGGTTGACTGGTGATGATATACTTCACAAGTGAGGTATAGTAAGGGGAAAGAAAGAGAGATGTAGAGTGGGTTAGTATTACTGAAAATCAAAATGGTTAATGTCAATAAGTAATCAGTGGTACTATATATTGTTACAGTATATCATAGTGAGAATAGGCAAGAGAGGGAGAGTTGAGAGAGAGAGAAGGGGAGATGGGGGGGTTGTACGGCGTGACACATGAAAAGTCCATGACAGCACTATGCTATAGCAGCATAACTAAGGCATGGTGAGGGGTAGTCGGCACCAGCGCAGGTATGGTACATATACACAAAAACAACCACACACTCTGCACACACTCAATAACAAACAAAAAAAGGAACAAAGCAGGAAATGAACACAATTTTACAAACGTGACTTATTTTTGTGGAAAAAATGTCCTGGACTGGGCGGCGGTCATATTTTGTACCAATCTGCGGTACATCTAGTTCATTAACAGTTGTTACATACTTGCTTATCTTTAAACTTGTTGTGCAATTGGATTAAAGGAAAAGCCTTGATTTAATCCAGGTTAAAACTTAATCCTTGTTGGTGCAACCCACCCATGATGTTTCTGTAACGTGGGATATTTGATACATTCTCTGATGAGATGTGCCCACATCCTCTGCTCTCAGATAACAGAGTTGCCTGGGGGATTTGGGGGTTTCCAGATGAATGCCATCTATATTTTAATATGTTAAGTTATTTTTAGATATAAGGGGAAGAATACAGATTCTCACTTTACTTTTGCCTTTTCTTTATTTGATTAATTGTTTTATCTGGTGTATTTGACATTCTAACTTTTTAACTTGTTAAGTTTAAGTTTAAGTTTGTTATTTTGCTAAGCTTACTTTGTTCTTGTTCTTTTGTTACATTGTTACAGTATATTGACCTATCTAGTTCTACCTTACATTCAATGTTTAGTGATATTGGTCTCATTGGTCTGCCTTGTCTCTATTTATGATTTACTGGTAATAAATTGTTAATTCACCCACCATTTATATATTTCTTCTTGTATGCCACTACTATATACAGTAGTTGATAAACTACTTGGTAGTTATTCAAGGTCGATTTCTTAATTTCTGTCTGTCTAATGTTCAATGCACGTTTAAACTTTTGATGGCCAATGCAATTCTCATCCTGAGGACACCTTACACATTCAGAATCCAAGGAATGGAAACTCAGACACCTAGATGCTTGTTTTCTGTGTCATCTTCAAATGTCTTGACTCCGCATGCAGTTTGTTTCTCTGCAGTCCTGACATGTTTATTTTGGAGGGTTATATATGATGCTATACAGTGCAGTTGCAGATTCTCTCTCTCTTTTTCTCTGTGTGATGTGTATGTGTGTGTGTGTGTGTGTGTGTGTGTGTGTGTGTGTGTGTGTGTGTGTGTGTGTGTGTGTGTGTGAGAGAGAGAGGACGTGACCTTGGGTGAAATATGAATTGGCATGACATTTATTCAAAAAGGGTATGACAACTATTTTTTGGACACCATGGAACACCACCAAACCTCATTTCTGTGTGTTTTATTTTCTGTCCAAGCCACAATTTCTACAACCATTGAAATTCATAGATAAACACAACTTTGATTCGAAACATACATTTCAGTTATGTGAAATGGTAAAATTCTCCATACCACCCAAGGAGGCAACAGTGCAAACCTACTCACTTAACTTAAGTACTGTATATTATTATGGGCCTAGAAAAGGTCATACACTATGCCATCATTTGAAATAATAAATAGTATCATATTAATTTAAATAAGTCAATGTATTTACAACCAGATAAAAAATACCGAAAAATAGATCTATGGACACACAAATGTGCACTTCACAATTTTAACCAATCAGTTTTCCAGCCATGGCGGTCACAATCCAGACCCTTCTGTTGTTGACTGGTCAGTTCTGAATGCTGAACTCGGTGTTGGGGAAGTGAGGCGAGTCAGTATTGTGGAGGCTGTGGATGCCCTCGTCCTCCTCAGGTTAGTCCTGAAAACGCAAGCAAACATAAAATGGTTCATATCATTATCAATATCTAAGTTTTTTAAATATCTAGATATGGCTAATATTATCTTTCCGAATAATTTGGTATCTGTGGCTAATACAAGCTTTTGTTTTTTAATGATGAACTCAAAAGCTTCACTTACACAAATTCTTCAATTTTCCTCTTCACCCAGGGGGAGAAAAGATTGCAGCAAAAGTGCTCATTCTTAACTGTGGTCAGGCTGAAAAGATAAACAGAACAGTTCAGTGTCAGCACACTGGTTTACACCATAATCATTCAATAATATGCATAAAGTTGTAACCCAATTCCCCATATCTATGAGTTAAGTACAGTGGAATTGAACATGTTTTCTTACATTATTGCACGGACACAGGGTTTGTCTTCCTCCTGTATTTTGAAACCAATGATGTTGTCGTTCACCTCTGCATTAGACACTTGCTTACAGCAGGACACAGGCTTTTCTGCACCTGCAGAACACGGTGAAACATCAGTCTGTGCTGCAGTGACCACCACAGTACCAAACAGAACAGTGCAATATCACAAATAGCAACAATAATGTAAACAATAAGACAACAAACCACAAATGATCTACAGTACCTGCTTTTCCCCAATTGACTAATACAACAAGGACTATGATACTGGTAGACTGCATGTTCATTGATTCTCTGGTCTGATCTGGAAATAGCACTTCTCAGAGGAACGTTTGGCAGGAGTATTTAAAGTCCTCAGAAAGCAGAAGTGGGCTGCAACCTCCTTCCAAAAAATCCCCTGCGTTCCATTAACTAAAGGCGCCCACTACCCACCTCTTCTCTTTAACTTGGCATGAAGTGAGATCATTAGTGTGCTGCCTTGTAAATTGTGGCCAAACCAGTCAAATGGAGGGAGGAATTGCTCCACTCCTTGACATGATTCAGTCTTCCACTGAAGATCCTGAGCTGTGTTATGTTTACGGTCTGCTAGTGATGAAATACATTTCTTGGAGTAGTTAGCATCTCTGAGCACAATGTCAACACTTTTGACTCAAACCTCTTTTTGTCTTACAGTACATGTCTATTTGTTTAACATCCGGGAAGCCTTACGATTTTGTGAAAGAGGAAGGAACTGAAGATGTATAAAAATAAAGTCTCATCATGCTCTTGTTGTCTTGCTTCTGAAACAAAGTGTGGGGAATGGTGACACAGCATTTGTTACATGACATGACATGTGTTGAGATGGGGAGAATTCCATGTGTCTCTTTCCATTTATCCACGTGTCCTGAGAGGAAATGTCCCTCCATGAAATAGACTTCACTGTCCTACCTAAATAAAGGCACCCCCCGCCCCTCAAAAAACATGTTAATGTAAAGCACATGGCATTGCAACAAGTCTCTTTTTTACATTTTTCACGATTTTATTATTGTGGAATTATTATGGTAAATTCATTTCATTGTTAGAGGGTCAGTTTTTTGGCCCCCTTGACCTTGGGCCTGGTGAGCACTGACCTGTTTCCAAACACCCTTTCCCAATTATTTATTTTCCCATTTGTTTAGATACATTTCTTGTGTTTATTTTATTACAAGAAACAGGACAGCATTTCAAATTCACTTTTTGTTGTCTAATGGCCATATGGACGTTTTGGGATAGTTGCCTTTCTTCAGTGTACTGATTTCACCCGTTGCTCTTTACCATTCTTTATTTTTGGACAGCTTAACTGTGGACTCTGAATGACTGTGAATAATATTGTAAAACTGCATTGATGATGTCATTCCAACTACTGTACTAAGTATTGCTTCTTAAAATGACCATATATGCTCTCAAAGCATGTGTGGAGTCTTGAACTATTTATAGTTTCCATTATGTCAGATGGTAAACTGTTGTCTATAATCATCATGACTACTTCCTCATTTTACTCTAAGAAATAACAAACTGAAAACATCAAGTTTAAGTAGTTTATTGTCATGTACATAAAAGGAATTATAAGTAATGAAATTGTTGTGCTCAGGAGAATAAACTAAAAGTAGTAATTGAAAAGGTATTGTGTGTGTGTGTATGGGAGGGAGTGGTGTGTGTATGTGTGTGTGTGTGGGGAGGGTCATGTGGGGTGTGTGGGAGGGGGATGTTTAAATGGTATGTGGCGGGGGGGGTAATGGTGCGTGTGTGTGTGAGGGATTATGGCGTAATGGTGTGTGAGTGAGAAGGATGTACCTGTTAGGGGGTGGGGGTGGTTGGCAAGTGGCAAGAGAAAATAAATAAATAATTCATTCAATTCAATTATTAATGATAAAACAAATAAACCTTGACTGAACCTACTGATGGATGCCTTGCTGCTGTCATATAAGTATAAAAAGCTATTCATCCTTTCATTGAAATGTTCTCATCTTTGCGGATAGAGGGTCCTTCTTTATTCAGAAAGTCTTCATCTCAAACTTGGTATACTTACTCATTATAAGTGCTTGATGAACTGATAGGTATTCAAGGTCTTAAGGTCTAAGTAGGATAGTCTGCCGGGTCTAGTTTGAAATTCTCAAGAGGTATAGCAGAGCAATGTGGGTAATAGAGCCGTCCCACCCCTTCCCTGAGAGAGCAGGAACTCTGGCAGTAAGTTTCCCATTCATTTCTCCAATTAATGTCTGGACAATTGTAGCCTAATGTATAAGTGAAATTGTACTTAAATCTTGCGAGTGAAAATTTCTTATTTGTGAAAATTGTTCTACAGTTAGATGGTTGCTTATTTCAAGTATTTTCACCTAAATATATTCCTTTGACAGGTTATTTATCTTGCTTATATTTTGTTAAGACAATGGATCTTTGAGCTGTCACTGTGGCATACAGGGAAGCCAAATCTAATCAAGTGGCTGCAAACCTTTTATATTGTACCTCAAAAACTAAAATGGAGCTTAATAAACTTCTGCACAATATTCTAAAAATGTTCTTTTTTTAGTTGTTCTCAACCAAAAAAACAATCAAACAGGACTGTTGTGTGGAGGTTACAGCGCAACCAGGATAATGTTTGTTCCCTCAACATTTAGGGAACGTCAGGCTTCTGCACAACCCAGAGGGAACGTTTCCTAAACGTTTGCTTTTGGTTTGGTTCTAACTAATCTTCAGAGAATCATATGCTAACGTTCCCGAACGTTCTGTTTTATTAGGGATGCATGAGAACTTTGCTCATAGACTTTGCACTTTGCCCAGCATTTGCATTAGGGCCTTTGATCCTTATAAACAGCAGCTCTTTTGATAACTCTTTTAGAACATTAATCATTACCGAAATATAATGCATGATTACACAGCAAACTTTAGTTTTTTCTTCTTTTTATTTTGTGGTCAAGGACACATATTCTTCAGTCAATGGTAAATTGTACACCGTGTAAAATATGAAAATCATTACTGAGGTACAAATCTTATAGAGCATCTCATGGATGAAAGAATGTTTCTCCAGTACACACCATTTCAAATGTGAAATAAATTAAATTCTTAAAAGAGTGCAATACAACTTGTATTGACACACATTATTATGACCGCCGCGCAGCGAAGCGGCGGTCATATAGGTTTTGTCAGATTTTTTTTTTTTTTTTTTTTTTTTTTTTTTCGCATGCCCAAATTTCCGTCAATGATTCCCGGGACACTGAAAGACCGGGGTACACGAAACTTGGTGGGCATGTAACCCCATATGGATAGCATGGAACCATCGTTTTTCGTTTTGATCTGTAGCCCCCCCGCTGGACTGGACCCCCCGAAAGGAGGGTAGGGCAGACACAGTTTTCTGTGAATATCTCGAAAACCGTAAGGTTTAGGAGGACCACCTTTTTTTTGTATGTTGATCTCAAGGGGCCATGTCAACCCATTCCATAACCACTCATTTCATGTATAGCGCCACCTAGTTAAACACAAAAAAGTAAAAATGAGGTGTTGTAATTGAAGGTATCTGTGACCTAACATAGTCAAAACTGCACGAAATTGGAAGTGTAGGATCATTATGACACCCTCTGTATGCACGCCAAGTTTTGTGGAATTCCGTTCATGGGGGGCCACACAATAAATTAATTTATGTTACTATACACCAACTGGCCTGTAGGTGGCCGGAGACAGTTTTCTGTGAATATCTCGAGAACCGTAGGGCCTAGGAGGTCCACCTTTTTATGTATGTTGGTCTTAAGGGGCATGTCAACCCATCCCATTACCACTTATTTCATGTATAGCGCCACCTAGTTAAAAATTAAAAAAGCAAAAATTAGGTGTTTTCATCACAATATCTCTGGCTGACAAGGTCAAAACTGCACGAAATTAAAAGTGTAGGATCATTATGACACCCTCCGAATGCATGCCAAGTTTTGTGTACTTTCGTTCATGGGGGCCTTACAATAAAATAATTTATGTGTACATTTAGTGACGACACCAACAAGGATTCCCGGACACTGAAAGACCGGGTACACAAAACTTGGTGGGCATGTACCCCACATGGATAGCATGGAACCGTCATTCTTCGTTTTGATCTGTAGCCCCCGCTGGACTGGACATCCCGAAAGGAGGGTAGGGCAGACACAGTTCTCTGTGAATATCTTGAGAACTGTAGAGCCTAGGATGACCAATTTTTCCGTATGTTTGCCTCCAGGGGTCATGTTAACCCATTCCATGTGCACACATGTGCATAAACAGATACACACGCACACACACATACATTTACAGTAATCATAATGACATACTCACACAGTAGACATATGTACGCATGCATGCACATGCACAAACACACATACGCAGGCAAACACACAAGCACGCACATACACACACACACACACACACCCACACACATAAACATAAATTTGTACACGCACACATGCACACAATTCAAGAATTTTTCCCGTCATCTACTCCCTGAATTTTTGGTCATTGATACCCGGGACACCGAACCACCGGGGTACATGAAATTTGGTGGGCATGTAGCCCCACTAGACTTTTACAGAAAAATTTAATTTCCCGCTGGGCCCCCTGAACCGCAAAAAAAAAAACAGTTTTTCCTAAATAAATACCTGAACCGTGGCACTGAGGATGAAGAATCTTTTATGGTATGTTGGTCTCAAGGGCCCACATCAACCTGGCTCATAATCACTCATGTGATTTGCACCCCCACCCCCCGGTAAAAAATGAAAATGCAATATTATTCTGCTTTAATCGCCCCTATCTTCAGTTAAGATGTTCAGAACTGCACCAAATTTTATGTGTATGATTGACCTGGCATTCTCTGGGGTATGCCCAGTTTCAGAGAATTTCATCCATGGGGGGGGGTCTAATAAAATTAGGTTATGTGTACATTTAGTGACTGTACACTCATTGGCCTGTAAATGGCGGTGCACACATATACACATGCACACACACAGGCACCCACATACTATCGGTATTAGAACGGCCGATACATAATTACAAATTCAGTAGGATTAAAAGAAAGCCAAAATAAATATTCATCATCATCATGGCTGCATTTTCAGTATTGGCGAGAAGTAGTCGTTTGTCCACTAGATGGCGATCGTTGCAGTGAGGCTTAATTTTGTTGGAAGTTAAAAGTGGGTTGGAAAAAAAAAAACAATGGACGCCTTCCTACAAGGACTGTAATTTACCGCGAACATCTAATAAGGATAGGACGATGTTCACATGAAGTGTAATTCCCATTTCTTCTTGAAGCCGAAATAAATCTGAGGATGTTTATCGGACATGCTTGGTTTTACTGCAGGTAATGCTTAATCTTGTAATATCAATAAGGACCTAGGTAATGTTACGTTAGCGTTGGTTGAGTGATGGAGGCATTTGATTGATTGCATTTGTAGAAAACTATAAATGCGGTTATACCAAGCAAATGTATAGCAGCACTGTTTGTATCTTTCGACTGTCATTTATTGCACGTGCTACAAAATCATTCTGTGCAATGGAAGATTTACCAACGTTACAATCGGTCTGATACAGTTTTGCCTATACATGCGAGACTGAGGCGCCTGTTTAGTTTGTTTTAAGTGCGTGCAGGGTGTGAGAGGGAATCGATGTGCTTTGATTACAGCTTGGTAGTTGTAGTCTGTGAAATTAAAAAAGCGTGTGTGTGAAGTATCCAAACAATGACACCTTCATTTCATTATGGCTGCTTTAGCAAAACACCTTAAGCTACTGTGTAGTGGGTCCCATTTAGAAGTGGCTACTTCATTCGGCTTTCCTTGACTCATGGAGCTGCGTGAATGTTATTACAACTTTTCGCCACGATATGACAGTTTAAGTCCGGCTTGATACTGTAAGGCGAAACCATTGGTTTCCAAAGGAGATTTTATTTGTGTCGCCAGCATAGCCTATTGACAATTTATGTTGTAAATAGGCCTACCTTATAATCCTACCTGTAGCTTAGGGAAGCTAACAGCTTTCTATTAGGATCTAGTTTGTTAGTTACCGCTTTGTCATAACTCCCTGATGCATTTTTTTGCATTTAGAATAGCCAGAGCGTGTATATCTCAATCGAAAATTAAACAATATCGGGTGCCTATGGACTAGGCTGGGTGAACCCAGCCTGATCTGCCCGCTATTTATTTTTTTGATTTCTTAAAAGATTGAGCTTGGTCTGATGAAAGCCAGACTAGCCATGGACCTCAGTTAAACAATGCAAGGGAACATGAATCAGCCTATATTGGCACTAACAATAACGGACAAAAGCTCTTCAACTTTGGCCCGTTAAAATGTGTATGAACAGTCTAGCGACGCATTTCATCAAGGCCCATTTGGACATGTCAGTTATTTGCACCACTGGTTAGATGTAAAACAGCATTTCGTTTCAGACTAGGCTACTGTTACTTAATTTGTGCATTAACAATAACGTTTCAGACTACTGTTACTTAATTTGTGCATTGACAATAAAGTATTACATGAACTAAAGATGACTAAAATCTTATGTAGAAGAAGAAACATTCGCGAAAAATCCATCCATCCAAAATGACTTTTGTTTTGATAGCTGTTGAAAACGGCATGGAACTGACAGAGATGTTTTGTTCATAAATACATAAAAAATAAATAAATAAATAACATTATGCTGATACCTTTTGCTTTTCCCAAATACAATGTAGCCTACAGGTGTAAGTGACCTTTCATCAATCCAGTTGCAATGGATGAACTGTGATGAACTGCCCTACTTGTGATTGTTTAGAGATTTTAAAGGTTTTATAACAATGCTACATCTTCTTTGGCTATTCTACAATCTATTCACCTTTTCAGCACCAGTAGGCTACTTTCTGTGCAGCCGCACACACACACTCAGGCATGCCAAACAAGCATACACAAAAGTTTCAAGAGTGGGGGATGGAGTAAAATATGGAGACAAATTGAAGTGTGATTTATTTTCGCGGAACGGATGTACAGGACTGAGCGGCGGTCATATTTTGTACCGCTATGCGGTACATCTAGTTCATTATCAAAATACTATCTCATCGATCTAACCACAGCATATGGGTCAGTTTCATAAATTCTGGTCTTGAACACTATACTTTTTGTGTTGTAATAAATTAGATAAATAAATAATTAAATTACACATTTGACCATATAAATCACTTGAATAATATAAAGCACTGTATGAATATGGAAAAAAACATTTTTAAAAGATAAACCAGACTGGTCATCTGGTGAGTTGCATCTTGGTTGTTTAAGCTTTTTGGCTGGACCTTGTGATACGAGACAGTAGTGAGGGCTTAGTCTGTGTCTCCCTGTCCAGCTTCCTCCTATTCCAGACAAGAGAAGAGAAAATGAGATCAACATGAGAGATTCTCTTCCACCGCAACTACACTAGGTGGCTTCAGTGTCATCACCTCATATTCCCTCATTAAGACAATCAGGAATTATTCATTTAAATTTGTGAAAATGGCATTAGATGATTGCGGTTACTTACTTGAACTCCATAATCTTGAGTTTCAACCATTTAGCGTGAGGAGAGCAGCAATGCTTTTCATTTTTATCCGTCTTAACACTGCATGGAGATACAGAAGAGATTGAGTTCAACACTAGTGTAGACCACAGAGTTGATACTGTATGCTGCCATTTTATTTATTGAACATTTCAGAAAATCCAGAGGTCCATGCATCACCACTTCTTTCTTAGCAGAGCTATCTATGTGAAATAGCTGAAAGAAAGAAATCTTCCTTACATCACTGCAGCAACACAAAGTTTGTCTGGCCTCTGTACTTTCAATCCAATGATTGGATCCATCACCTCTTTTTTAGACACTCTCGTGCAACAGGACAGATACTTTTCTTGCGCATCTGGAGGACATGTGAAATATCAGTTGCTGTTTGAATTCACACAAACTGCACTGACCACCACATTGTCAAAAAATACTGAACTACAACATATACAATAACAAAGTAGTAGTAACAAAGTATGATATGTTGTGTTAAAAACCACAATGAAGAGATTCAATTTTACCTGCTCTTTGCCAGACAACTGAAGCAATGGTAGCCATGATGGTCAGGCTGCTGATGAATGTCCTTGGTAACATTGTTATTGCTCTGTGGCCTGATGAAGGAGAATGTGAAGCGGAGGACACTCTCACCGCCGTATTTAACAGCCACAGAAAGCAGAAGTGGGTTGTGATGCACTCCCGCAATATTTCCATTTTCCTTCCTGCCACCAACTCACACACCCATTCCATGAGTATGACATGAGGTCATCATTAGGCCTGCTTCAGCTAATCAATTACATGTGGTTGGCCAAGTCATATGTAATTATAAAAACTAACCTTTAAGGGCACTTTTTATCACTTGTATTGCTTTAATTAATTAGTGTTACTAGGCCTAAATGATCATTTACCTCTCTATCGCTGAGGGTATTAAAATATGTCAGTCAGTCAGTCACATGTGATCATTTGAGACACTATAATGTTGACCACAATGAAAACAAAATTGATAACTTATGTAGTAAGTCACTTTTTCTTTTTAGCAAGTTGCCTCCATCAAAGGGACTGAATTAATTCATTTAGATTTATTTAATTTAGATTAGTCTATTCCTTTAGGGAACGTTCCCTGAAAATGATTTAAAAAAAATAAAAAAACGAACTGTCGAGTCCCTTTTTTTGCGTTCGCAGAGAGGCTGCCACAACCTAAAAGGCACAATTATTGAAAAAATAGTCTGTAATCAAGTTACCACCTTCTTAACATTAAATGGGTATTTTGATTACTTTCAGTCAGGTTTTCAGACAAATTACAGCACTGAAACATCTCTTAAGGTTTTAAATGATATACGCCTCAATACAGATGCAGATATACGCCTCAATACAGATGCAGGCAAAACATCAGTCAGAGGGCCCTATTATGACAGTTATCATCACTCGTCAAAAGCTTATTCAAATTTAGTAGGATGTCCAGTCCACATTGGGAGGGTTTTAAAATTAGATGGCTAAACAAGGTGTTCCTAGGTTTTTTTAATCAGTCATGGGTGTGTTTGGGGCGTAACATCATTTAAACCAATGAGAATGACATCTGTCATTCCCTTTAACGGCGCAAAGCGCGATGTCAAATAAATGCATCGGTATTTTGACATTCAACGGCGCATTTGAAGGAGGCTGCTTGCGAGACCGTGGGCCCCATCATGACATTCTAAAGCGCATCGTCACTCGTCAAAAGCTTATTCAAATTTAGTAGGATGTCCAGTCCACATTGGGAGGGGTTTCGTTATCAAACGTCGAGCGCATGGCGCAACACGGTGTTAGGTTTTTTTAATCAGTCATATGGGTGTGTTTGGGGCGTAACATCATTCAAACCAATGAGAATGACATCGGTCATTCCCTTTAATGGCACAAAGCGCGATGTCAAATAAATGCATCGGTATTTTGACATTCAGCGGTGCTTTTGAAGGAGGCTGCTTGCGAGACCGTATGGAATAGTCATTCCACTAAACCATGCTTTACTATAACCTAGCATAGCCTTCACGCGTCTATTATTTGAACTCACTGGCAAAGAGAAACTAACTTCACCAAGGTGTCAGTCAACGACAAGACAGTTATACACAGTTACTTTCACTATTAAATGACAATGGGTTACTATCGAAAACATAGGCTGAAAAAACCAACACTTACCCAAATATTGCTCAAATGACTGAACAAAACATTTATCCTGCAGAAGAGTTGCTTATATCTTGTGACAGTGCGTCTTCAGCTGTGCTCCATGCGTGTCTCTCGCCTCTCCCCTAATCACTTTTAACCGTCATTGCCAATTTGCAAATGATGGTGAATAACTACTCATCATGAGATGTACAGTATTTCGTAATATCTTTATTCTAATTATGTTTCCCATTGTAATAATGCAATTTGTAATGTTTTGCATGGACATGCGCTGGTGTGCGTTCATGTATAATAGAAGGATGGTGCATGCACCTGCCAATATGACTGTTGACAATGCGCTCTTAAAATAACATAAACAACTCGCCAAAGACTTCTGACCAGGTGTACAATAGCGATTTTTAGACAATGTGCCAGGCCACACCCCTGAGTGCATTGTTTAAAAAATAAACGTGCAAATTATGGAATTAAACTTTGCGCCGGTGGAAAACGAGTTTTACGCCATGCGCCAGGGTGCAAAATACAGCCCCTAGTGTTATTGGACCTTAATGCAGCCTTGACAAAATTAACAATAGGATGTCTCAAAATGTTCTTCAGTTGAACAAAAAAAAAAAAAAACTAATTATATTTGGATTACAATTCTGCTTTAATCGCCCCCATCTTCAGTTAAGATGTTCAAAACTGCACCAAATTTTATGTGTATGATTGACCTGGCATTCTCTGGGGGTATGCCAAGTTTCGTAGAATTTCATCCATGGGGTGGTCTAAAAAAATGTAGGTTATGTGTACATTTAGTGACAGTACACTCATTGGCCTGTAGATGGCAGTGTGCACACATATATACACACACACATAGGCATGCACATACTATCGGTATTAGAACGGCCGATACATAATTACAAATTCAGTAGGATTAAAAGAAAGCCAAATATTCATCATCATCATCATCATGGCTGCATTTCCAGCATTGGCGATACATAGTCGTTTGTCCACTAGATGGCGCATCGTTGCAGTGAGACGTAATTTTGTTGGAAGTTAAGTGGGTTGGAAAAACAATGGACGCTTCCTACAAGGACTGTAGTTTACCGCAGAGAACGTCTAATAAGGATAGGACGATGTTCACATGAAATGTAATTCCCATTTCTTCTTGAAGCCGAAATAAATCTGAGAAACATGGACATGCTTGGTTTTTACTGCAGGTAGGCCTATGTTAATCTTATAATATCAATAAGGACCTATAGGTACAATAATGTTACCGTTGGCGTTGGTTGAGTGATGGAGGCAAATTTGATTGCATTTGTAGAAAACTATAAATGCGGTTATACCAAGCAAATTGATAGCAGCACTGTAATTGTATCTTTCGACTGTCATTTGTTGCACGTGCTACAAAAATCATTCTGTGCAATGAAAGATTTACCAACGTTACTCCGGTCTGATACAGTTTTGCCTATACATGCATGAGACCGAGACGCCTGTTTATTTGTTTTAGGTGCGTGCAGGGTGTGAGAGGGGAATCAATGTGCTTTGATTCCAGCTTGGTAGTTGTAGTCTGTGAGATTAAAAAGCATGTGTGTGTGAAGTATCCAAACAATGACTGCTTTAGCAACACACCTTAAGTTACTGTGTAGTGGGTCCCATTTAGAAGTGGCTACTTCATTCGCGCTTTCCTTGACTCATGGAGCTGCGTGAATTACAACTTTGCCACGATATGGCAGTTTAAGTCCGCTTGATACTGTAAGGCGTAAGCCTTTGGTTTCCAAAGGAGATTTTATTTGTGTCGCCAGCATAGCCTATTGACAATTTATGTTGTAAATAGGCCTACCTTATAGGCCTACCTGTAGCTTAGGGAAGCTAACAGCTTTCTATTAGGATCTAGTTTGTTAGTTACAGCTTTGTCATAACTCCCTGATGCATTTAGAATAGCCAGAGTGTGGATATCTCAATCGGAAAATTAAACAATATCGGGCGCCTATGGACTAGGCTGGGTGAACCCAGCCTGATCTGCCCGCTATTTATTTTTTGATTTCTTAAAAGATTGAGCTTGGTCTGGTGAAAGCCATGGACCTCAGTTACACAATGCAAGGGAACATGAATCAGCGTATATTTGCATGAACAATAACGGACAACAGCTCTTCAACTTTGGCCCGTTAAAATGTGTATGAACAGTCTAGCGACGCATTTCATCAAGGCCTATTTGGACATGTCAGTTATTTGCACCACTGGTTAGATGTAAAACAGCATTTTGGTTCAGACTACTGTTACTTACTTTATTGTCAATGCACAAATTATCACATGAACTAAAGATGACTTAATCTTATGTAGAAGAAGCATTCACAAAAATTCCATCCGTCCAAAAATTACCTTTGTTTTTGATAGCTGTTGAAAACGGCATGGAACTAACAGAAATGTTTTTGTTTATTAATAAATAAATAAAAATATAACATTATGCTGATACCTTTTGCTTTTCCCAAATACAATGTAGCCTATAGGTGTAAGTGACCCTTCATCAATCCAGTTGCAATGGATGAACTGTGATGAACTGCCCTAGTTGTGATTGTTTGGAGATTTTAAAAGGTTTTACAATGCTACAACTTCTTTGGCCATCCTACAATCTATTCACCTTTTCAGTGCCAGTAGGCTACTTTCTGTGCAGCCGCACACACACACAGGCATGCCAAACAAGCATTGTGGCCGCCCGGCCGTGCGAGGCAGAATAGTGGGTCAATGTGTAGGGAAAGGGGATGGGGAGCAGAGTTCAACTCAAATCTTCAGTGCTGGACTGAGGCAGTCAGAGGACTCGTGTCAGCTTCTGAGACAAAGGAGAGAGAGAGAGAGAGCGAGCGAGAGCGAGAGCGAGACACAGGACAACGTTAGTGGGGAGTTCAGTCCCTGCCACTGACCTGGTCACCCAGCCCTATTGGTTGTCTTGGTGGGTTGTTCACGGTTCTTTACGCCCTCTTTCCTGTTCCAGCCGTCGCATCTTCCAGTAGCACAATCACTTCAGCCACGTTCCACTTCAGCTCCGTTCCACTTCAACAAAATCACAACACAACGTTCCACAATGGGCAAACAGGTTACTTCTGAAAGGGGTGGCCGTAAGCCCTTACCCTGAGACTTGCTTTGACGTCTGGTCTGGACATTAAACTCGACATTTCGAGAATAAAGTTGAAATATCCTGTCGACTTTAATCTCGACGTGTCGACATTAAACTCAACATTTTGAGAATAAAGTTAGTTTGGAGAGAGAGCGACCGCTCGGGACGATTGAAAGGGAGGACAAATGAAACATTGCAGTTTTCTTCGAGTGCAACAATGATTAGACATAGACATAGGCTTACATCATGTGGACAAAACATAGAACATATTAACCTCCGTTGCTCAGCCAAATACTTTCCTGTTATCACGGAGTTAGGCGTTAAATGCGATGGTCAAAAGTAAACGTCATTAGCGGTTTATTTATTTATTGTAGGCCTAAAGAGCCGGGCCGGGGGCGGGGCACATGGCCCTTTATTAAACTCATCATAACATAATTTTGAAGTGAAGTGTAACCAAGAGAACAACAACAAAAACATTAGGCTACATGACCCCTAATAAAACAACAATAATAGCCTACGCAGCACTATTTGAAGGGCATACGACGAGCCTTGCGCTCCATAAACTTCGTCCCACGATGCTCTGTTTATGTCCATTTTCTTTGCTCTCTCATTCTCTATGGACAACATGGCAAGTCCACTCAGTCTCTCCTGTCCCACTGTGCTCCTCAAGTGGTTTTTAATAATCTTTAACTTGGAGAATGAGCGCTCAGAGGTTGCAACGGTGACGGTAAGAGTCAAAAATAAAATTAGGGCGGTGCAAATCTCACTGAATGCAGAAGTCACTGCATTGGCGGAGCGAGGGGGTGGCTTCGGGGTCTCAAGCCCCGAATCTCTTTTCAAAAGCCCCGAATCTTTTTTTGTATGCGTTTTCAATTTCCAGCGATTCTAAATTCTAATTTAACTTCCCCTTGGTTTCTCTATAAATGTTACAAAATGTAGCCTACTATTACTGAGCAAATATCTCTTACTTTCAAAGCCCAATATTGACAGATAATCTGATTTCCCACACGATGAATTTAGGCAAGGCCAGAGCCGAGATGTAGCGGTTTACGTCATAAACTTGGCAGGAAAGTTCAGAGCGGCGCAGTCAGTTTAAACAGCAAGCCGGTAAGAAAAACTATTCAGTCAAGACATTAGACAATTAGGCTACTGTACCCCGGAATACAAAAGAAAAACTTCAGAAAGACAGAAAGTTTGTTGTACTGTATTCTGTAGTCTGTATTCTGTAGTCTCAATGACCGAATCAGTAGATACAGTACCTGTTATCAGTTGAGTTCGTTCAATTAATTTATTGTAGCCTAGGCAAATATGAAACGGAGATGTAACGTGGCTACCGGCGGGATTTTGAACTTGCATGTTTCATGCATTTTAGGGCAAAAAATACCATGGGATTGATGTGTTCCCCATTTGAGGAACGTAATCAATTGCGGACGTGCACAGACAGCTCATACACAGAGCACATAGCCTAGGTTAGGCTACTTTCACTTTCTAGAGCGCCACGTAGGCTAAAAGATGCTTCATACGTAAACAACGATCAAACATTATCAAATGTATTGTAGTGATCTCACCCTCAGACAAGATTCAAGATTTATTGGAACAGGAAGACTCAGACACAATCAGACACAAATTTGCACGTCGTAAAGTTAGAGTTTAAATAAAGCCAGACATACAGCAGAACATTTTATTCAATATTTTACACCTACTAGCCTAAATCATCAAAGTAAGTTTCAAAACTTTTCAGCAACCGTAAGTCATAACTCTTCCTGACTGGGGCAACCTACAGTATATAAGCCTAATACGTCCCACTCTGATGAAAATGATTGAAAAGAAACCGTTTGCATGATCTTAGCTCCTCCGGCCTTGTGCCGTGGGAGAGGCCCGTCCCACGGAGGTGGGGGGAGGGCTCCGGGCCCGGGGGGCTTGTCAAGGGGCCTCAAGCTCCGCTCCTGTGCTCTCCCCAATCCCAGACTTTCACATTGCATGTTTGTTTGTAATGGATGCAAAACAGCCTATTGCTGAATGTCTATGGAGGGACGAATGAAGCTGTCCTCCCGGCAACCCCATTCTAAGAAAATGCACACATATTCCCTCACGGGATCAAAAGAGTATAGGCCTATATACTTATACATATCTGTGTTATAGCCTCCTATGCAGGTGAGACCCCAGGTAAAAAAGTAGTATACTTTAGTGTGTTAGAAATATGATTAAAGTATATGAAGTATAAAGCAAGTATGCTTACACTTTTTGTACTTTATGTAAAGTATGTTTAATGTGTACTTTTAGAAAGTATACTTCAAAGTAGATGTTATTAAGTTCAACTTCAGTGTACTAAAATGAAATATACTTATTGTGCAATATTCAAAGTGTTTTTGTAATGTACTTTTAAAAGTGTACTTTGTTGTTAGTGTATTTTAAATGGTAAAGAAGTTTATTTAGTTTAATTGTATTAAATTGCTAATACTTAGAGTTGTAATATAGTGTACTTATGGAAAGTATATTTTTTTGGTAGGCCTAATACATTGTTGGTATAGTTTCATAGTCATCTCACCTTTAATAAAATACTAATGTGTGTAGCCTTTAGGCCTGATATGCAACCACATGGATGGCAGTGTGCAATAACCTAGCCTAGACACACTGATCTATCAGTTTTGGTCATCAAATAATATTTTTTCTTTTGTTGATTTTGTGTCTTAGTAAGGTAGTAGCCTATACGTTTGTGATGTAGTAGAGGTTGTGAGAGGATGAATGTGGCATTTTGTTAAATTTATAGGCAACACAGTTAAATGTATAGGCAGTCCAGTTGACCAATAACATGGCTGTTTGAATTTGAAATGGAGTGGGTGGATCTGTGCACCTATCGAGCACAACGTGGTGTGAGCATACATTAACGTTAATTTATACAGTCTATGCTTGTAACTTTATTGGCAAGACAGATGGACTGTAGAGACCAGAAAATGCATACGTTTACGGTCCGTATAAGGTTACAGGTTTGTCCAAATTAAAGATACCATAAATTCTAGTCATGCCAGAGATGTTGGTCCTACAGAACCAGAAGGACTCGTCATATGAGATAACAAGGGCTGAAGCCAGTTGGATCTAAAGTGCCAAGTTATTCGTTATCAGGTGAGTCCCAAAGCATATTGTTAAATGATTCTGATGTAGCTTACTCTTTATGACCTTCGGTAGTCTTTGGAGAAGTTAAATTGATGGCTTAACAATCTTTCAAGAGTTTGTTTTTATCCTTGCTAGTACAAGCTAGCAATGCCAGATCACGTTAGCTAATTTAGCTAACGTTAACGTCATACACGTCCACCCAGATCCCTATCAAGAAGAAAACTACATTAGCCTACTTTGTGTTTGTGGGATTATTGACAAGCGTTGGCTAGCACTAACGTTAGACAAACTATGATAGAAGAAAGTGTGTTCTTTATTAAGCAACGTTTGCCTAAAGTTCACCAATGTTTTTTAATATTATGTGTGGTGTAGGCTACCTCACAGAAAGGAGGATGGTGCTAGGCTAGTCACACCAAAGATTGTTAAGGCGGAGCAAGATACTTCGTCGTAGTTCATGTCTATGGGCGCGAAATGGGGATCGAATCCTGTCTGCATAAAGAGGCGTGTCGATGACGTATTGACGAGTGTAAGTTGCAACCGGCCAACAGCAGCGGCAGAAATAACCGGCGCACACCTGATATAAGGTTGATTTTCTCCAGACTGGATTGCTCAAAAATGCTAAAAATGTACCTGAAATGTTCAGAAGGGTTTGAGGATCATGAAAATGTGCCCGAAATTCACATTCCTAACTCTATAGAACCAAGACCTTAGCATATGTGGTGAAATTCTGAGCTATGCCCATAGACTTCAATGGAGCAGTAAGCTGCCTCTGCTCTGCATAAAGGGGGATTTTGACCCCCCCGTGCGATCCGGGTTCCCGGAAGTGGCTCCTGATGAAATATCTTGCTCCGCCTTAACAATCTTTGGTCACACTTCACATTCATTAGGCATGCTAATGACATTGTAGCTGTTTTTTTCTTTAATCGTGGAGACATCTTTTAAAATGAGTCTACAGGACAAATTACATGTAGAACGTTTTTTCCACCATTGATATTAGAGGGGGAATTAAACCTGGTGTTCTACTAAGTTAGTGCTATGAAGCTTAGGCTGCATGATTGATATTATGCCTTGGTTTATGCGATAGATTTAGATTTTTTTAATTATTCGTGTTTGACAGAGCATTCAAGTAAATTTCATGGTAGTGTTTGTAATTTACCTAGTTTTAATCTGTAGCCTAAAGGCCCATTCACACCAAGAACGATAACTATAACTATAACCATAACGATAAAAGCGTTCACACTGAACAACGATAAACAAAGTCTCTCATTGTGTTAATAAATGTGAGGGCTAAAATTCGATGGGTTCTGATTGGCTATTAGCATTTTATCGTTGTGAAAATCAAACTCTGAAAGTGATCCCCAACGATATCGTTCTTCATGTCGTTATCGTTATAGTTTATGTGTGAAAGTCGTCATTCATATTAACGAGAAAGATATTTATTTATAGTTATCGTTATTGGTGTGAATGGGCCTTAACTATGTTTTTACAGGTGTTCCTGGACAGTTTTGAAACCGAGATGTCTGAACGCCTCAAATAATCAGCAGTAAAGGTAAATATTCTTCATCCAGGACCTTGCCCTATTACTCTTAAAGCATAACTCAAGCCAAAATGCAACCTAGGGTCTTTTTGTGAATGTACCTGAGTCAAACTTTCGTTTGAAAGCATAATTAAGTCAGAAGCGCCACCATTAAGCTTGACTGTATTGTCGTTTCTGGGTCAAATGCCATTTTGAATGGGAGTGGTAGGGGCAGAACTATTTTGATACATGATTTTGATTTATGCATCAAAATAGTAGGCTAGTACCCCTACGACTCCCATTTAAAATACCATTTGACCCAAAAAACGATAAATAGGGTTAATATTGGAAACAAAGAAATCTAAGGTAATCAAATGCAGAAAACAGGGTGGTTGCACTCATATCGGTGCCAAGGTGCACAACGCTTTAAGGAAAGACTACCTGGCCAGGTCTACCCATACTAGGATGGCAAACAGATGGTGTCAATACCAATTTGACCCATAAAAAGTAAATGTCAAATAGGTACAGATAATCTGTATTAATCTCATCATTGCCAATGGATTTCTGTGTAAAATATTGTTTATCTTGTAAAATGTTGTCCATCTTCTTTCTGTTCACAGACAACAGAGACAAATTCTCTAATACCAAGGTCAATGCATTTGACTGCTGTCCAGCCCCGGGTTGCCACTGAAAACTTTATGCATCTTGGACTGGAAGATGGTGTGCTAGTAAGGAAGCTAGCTACCACAGCTTTTGCCACCACAACTCACTGCACAACTCTACCACTCATTTCCTCCGCCATGATCCGTAACCACCATGGTTTTCTTTCTGGGCCAGAAGACTGCAAACACATAAGCAATAAATGATCATGCATTACAAATTTAGCCATGTTAGACTGGTAAGTTGTTGGCTTGTATGCTGGGTGTCCAGTAAACAATTTCAAGCTTAGAGGGCAAATTCTCTCACCTAGGAGGGTAAACAACTTTTGTTTTTCATGAAATCTGCATTTTGAATTGATGGTCTACCAATGAGGCTGTAGAGTATCGCGACACAATAGTGGCAAAAAGCACTTGCGCGATAAAACATGCATTCGGGTGTATTATATTATATATTATTTCACACACGTATATATTAAATGCATGCGCGCAAATTCTCTCTGCGCGTGCACACTCAGAGGAAACTGCTCCCCAAGCATGGAAGAAAATGCTGCGAGCGAGGAGGAATCTGACCAGCGCTCCAAACAGCCACTCGAAAAATCTATGCATGTGAAATAATATAATACGCCCAAATGCATGTTTTATCGCGTTACCACATCCAATTTGAAAAGATATGCTCAAGAGATCCATAACTTTCAGAAAAATGTTTTACTTTTGTTATGGATGAATATTATGTTTTGTTTTCATTCATGTCAATAAAATGTTTTTCTCATAATCAAAGTGTAATTTGTCATGTAAACGAATAGGTAGGAGAGTACTAATATTATACTTAAATTGCATGCCTTTTATAATGCTTAAAGTATCTTAAGACT